>NC_057802.1:291149604-291346797 GCF_018294505.1 Triticum aestivum | reverse complement strand
AAGAACCAGCCGCAGCGGGAAGGGGGGCTCGCCGGAGAGGTACCCCACTATCTATCTTAGGGTTCAGGGTGGGGGCGGTGGTCGCCGGCGGTGGTGGGGTGGTGGCGTGAGGATCGCAGGAGAAAAAGCTCAGAACGGGCAGGGGGGCTTGAGGGATGGCCGGTGTGGCGGCGGACCGGCGGTGGGGAGTGTTTTCGGGGCGGGCGAGGCGGCGCACCGCCGGCCGCGGGCGGCTGTTTGGCCGGTGGTGTCTGGCGGCTCAGGGGGGTGGAGGTTAAAGATGAACTGCAGGCCCATGATTTCGTATCCAACGGCTGCAAAATCGACTGACCAGAGATGAAAAACTCAGTCGACTGACGTGTAGCCTCACCTCTAGTGCGTTCAGTTTCGACAGTAATATTCAGTTTCGACAGCAAAATTCAGTTTCGACAGTCAAGTACAGTTTCGACAGTTAAATTCAGGTTCGACAGTTAAGTTCAGAGATGAGCGGCTGATGTATTTTACATCTAGCACTTTGTGGTTATGTATTTTATGTCATCTATTGGAGATGCTATTAGAATTCCACTCAGGTTAACGTTGTCTATCTTGTCCTGCTTCAGCCTCGGCGTCGTACAACTCACCGGAGCTGCTCCAACGACGAAACCCTCCATCACAGCAGAGCAGTACCTCGGGCTCCATCTCCAGACGCCTAAGATCTTCTTCCCCTCCTCCGATAGCCAAGTCAGTCGGAGCATCCTCACCGGCCAACCCAATCACGCTGAGATCGACATGGCTTCGCCAAAGAGGTTGTACATTTTTTGCATATCTTTTTTACTCTACATGTTATATATATTATCCACTGAGCACACGGAGTAACGGGAAATACGATTATTTTATCCTACTATATGACAAGCAGTGAGGTACAAGGCAACTTAGCTATCCGTGATGGACTCTCTTGAACACCATCATTATTTATCTCTGCATGTTTGAGCTGTGCATTTGTCGATGGCCCTGGGAGTTGAGCTAGTAGGGCAGTGGCCTGGGTCCAAAGTAATAGAAGTAGCACAAAACCAATTTTTTAGTGTAGGCTTTTCCTTGCTCAAGCCTGCCTACTAGAATCGGCAGTGCTTGAAAGGAAAAGTGAATGAAAAACATAGGAATTGGAAAGTTTCCTATGGTACTACTTTTCATGAATTTGGTGCAAAGGAATGGAGCAAAGGAAAACTGTAGGATTTGTTCCTTTAGTGTCTCCTTGAAAGAAAAACCGTAGGAATTTTAATTTCCACTTGTCCTCCTTTTCAAATTCCTATTCATGAAGCACACGACTAAGAGATAGTAGCACAATAGCATTATAACCGCACATTTTCTTGTGGTTTGACTTAATCTCACCATGCTTCTTTGCATCCTGTGATCTTCCAATTCTTATGAACCAAACACCCAGATTGGCAGAAATCCTGTGTTTTTAAATTCTCTGTTTTGCACATGTATTCCTATCCTATTCCTGTCTATTTCCTATCCCTGCATTGTTAGAATCCTCAAATTCAAACAAGCCCTTACACAATTACTTCTGTTACAGATATGTGTCAAAGAAAACCTTGTGTGGTTTGTCGTGCTCCTGCGGTGCTGTGTTCCACCCCAGCTCAGCTGCTCCAACGACGGAAGGGTTCACGACAAGCACTTACACAATTACTTTAGCTCTCGCTCGCTCTGCTGCTCTACTCTTGCCACGACAACTGCATTACCATCATCAACTGAGCAGATGATCTTGAGGACTACACGGGTCCGCAAGAGAGGTCGCACTCTTCCGTGTTTGCTTACGTTATGCATCACTTAATATGATGACATGCTACTTTATCGTCGTGTTCACCTATTAGACTCCGAGTCAGGTCCAAACTTATGCTGAAACTTGAGTTTTTAAATGGTTGTGGGGTGCATATTGGGGCAGCAATCAGTACTATCTGTCTACTATCTGGTTAATCTCGGGTGTCTACTATGAGTTTCATGTTGGGTGCAAACAAACATTAAAGGAGCCATTATCTGTATTTTTTAACTAAAGCTATTATCTGCCTACTATCATTGGTTTTGGGTCTATCCACAGTTTGATACCATCACTCTGGATTTGTGCATGCACTCCTTACATAATCTCACTATGTTTTATTCCTACGCATGTCAGTTATTGTACACAATGGAACTGAACATGTAGAGCAAAAGAGACGAGCCTTGCGTGGCAATAAAATTTCATGCAGACGTCGCTCCATGGTGGGCGCAAAGGCAGCCCCCCCTCCACCCATTTCGGATCGTAATCAAGAGGAAGATAACTATTCTGAGGGGGATTCAGAAGGAGAAGACCACTCCTGTTTACCCCCTGAGGTCTTCACTCTAACTTGACATGCTGATGTTGGTAATATCATGCATATGGTGCCTTGCATTACTTACTGTATACATCAAAGATGTCATCTACTTAGTTTAGACATGCTTTGTGTCAATGCCATCTATTTAGTTTCTTAATCGTATATGTGAATCATGCAATGCCATCTTGTTTAGCCAGGCATCATATATGTGAATTTTGCAATGCCACCCTAGTTAGCGAGTCATCTTATATGTGAATTATATCATGCCATCATTTTTTATTACGTGTTAAATTTGTCAACAATTTTAGTACATTCAATTACTCTTCCTCTGCATCGGCCATTCGGCACGGTCATGGAAAAATCTGGAGTGGAAACAAGGTCTTCAGAGCAGACAATGCTATCTGACGAAGCGCATGTCTTGATGGTTACGAATATCTCCTCAGAGGAGGATTCAGAGACGGATGACCAGTCCTATTCCCCCCCCCCCCGAGGTGCATGCTCTAACTTGGCAGGTTATGTTGCTCATATTGTGCTTATGGTATCTTGCATTGCTATGTCGTTTTCTTAGTTTAGACATGATTTGTGTTAATGCCACCTGTTTAGTGTCTAATTACCATATATGTGAATTATGCAATGCCATCTTGTTGCAAGACATTATATATGTGAATTATGCAATGCTATCTTGTTGCAAGGTATTATATATGTGAATTATGCAATGCCATGTTGTTTAGCCAAGCGTCATATATGTGAATTATATCATGCCGTCCTTTTTTTGTATTTCTCGTTACATTTGTCGACAATGCTTGTATATTCAACTGCTCTTCCTGTGCATCAGCCATTTGAATTGGTGATGGAGAAATCTTGAGTGAAAACAAGGTCTTCAGAGCAGAAAATGCTACCTGCTGAAGCAGATATCTTGCTGGAATATATAGCTCTTCAGAGGAGGATTCAGAGGCAGATGACCAGTCCTATTATCCCCCTGAGGTGTATGCTCAAACTTGGCAGGGTTATATTACTCATATCATGCATATGTTGTATTGCAATGCTTAGTTTTTACATCATATACACGACATTGAATGCCATCTCCTTAGTAGACACATCATATATGCAATTGCCCTCTGCTCACTTCCTTAGTATATAAATCATATATTTGAATTATATCATGCCATGATGTTTACATAGACAACATGTATCTGAATTATGGCATGCCAACCCATTTTCTAATGACATATATAGTTATATCATCTCGTCCTGTTCACATAGTCATCATATTTTGAATTATGTCATTCTATCCGTGAATTATATCATGCCATCATGTTTCCATCGACGGCATGTTTGTGATTTATGGCATGCCAACCACTTTAATAGACACATCGTATAGTTATATCATGTCATGCTGTTTACATAGTCATCATATTTTGAAGTATGTCATTCTATCCTGTTTAGTTAGCCGTCATACATGTGAAATTGTGTCATGCTATCCTGTTTAATTAGCCATCATATATGTGAAATTATGTCCTGCTATTCTGTTTGGTTAGACAACATAAATGTGAATTATTTCATGCCCTGTTTTCTTCCCTACTATCCATTGCACCTGTCTATCTTACAATGTCTGTATGTTCAATTACTTTTCTTGTTTATCAACCATTTCAATTGGAGGGGGTGATGGTAGTATCCGTGGGAGTAAAAACACGGTCTTCAGAAAAGATCATGCTACCTGTCGATGGAGATAGAACCACGGCTGTACTTGCCCAAGAACCAGCCCCACCACACATAAACCAGACTCACGCAGATTGTACCCCTACCCAGTTGGACAGAGAACCAGCTACACCCCTTCTAACCCCAACCCCAGCAGATAGTAACCCAGTTCCCGTTGACACAACACCGTCTCCACTAGAGAGAACCCAAACACGAGCAATTAGTAAGGCAACTGCAGTGGCCAAAGCACGAGGACCACCACTCCGAACCCCAAGTTAATGCTTAAAGCAGAAGAAGAATTGTTCTCAGGTCAGGTTCTGTAGCTATGGTTCATACTACTTTGCTCTTGCATCACTGTATTTACTCATACCAACTAATTTCAAATTTGAAAGATGCAATTGAAACTCCAATGGCGCAACAGGTATGTTTTAAACCTGTTTCTTTAACGTGTTTGCTGTTGTAACTTGCTCTATGTTGATTCCAGTTTCAATTGAATAAACAGTTATGTTCTCATGCCATGCACATTACAAGTGTTGTTATAGCTGTGTAGTTTCCCGCACTTATATTCTGTCTATGCTGCTTTGTCTTAACTAGATATGATTCGAACTGTATCTATCTTGATTTGGCAACATAAACTAGAATGATATAGACCATGCAGTGACCATACTACATAGATATATGTTTGTTTCATGCTATTATCCTGTCCACCTTACTACTGAACTGGTTTACCAAAATGAGTTTCATATACTACATTGTAAACCTGTGATGTGTTTGTTTGTTTATCTTCTAGAATGCGAATAAATATTGGAGAAGAGTACCCCGTTATGCAATGGTAAAGGAAGTAATGCATATAAGGTTCAAGATAGTGAGACATCCCTGTTGGTCTCCAAGAAAGCTGATAAAAACCATATTGAAGACACTGAGACAACCCCAAAGTCCTGTCTTGATGTAGTGTTTGAGTTACTGGCTACTACTGCTGGCACCAGCTCTTCGAATTCACTGCCTGAATCAGTTCGGCTTCTTGAGTCTCAACTTCAAGTTGAAAGACATCGATCAGATGTTATGTGACAGGAAGCCAAAGGACTGAGGAAGTTCCCGCAGAATTCAGATGCATACTTTTTGGTGCAACAGCAAGTGCTGGAGGATTTAAGTGCCAAACAAGAGAAAGTTAATAAGCTTGCTAAGCATCTTGCCAGCATTATGGGTACCCAGGATATTGTTTCTTGAGCTCTTCTGAAGTGGTTTCAGTTCTGGACTTGTTTCGTTGCGGCGTTTATATGCTGCTTTGTTCCCTATATTTGCACTGGTGGCGAACTTTGATGCCCAGTGGATGTAATATGTGTAATAGCCGTGATAGGCTAGCGTAAGTTGCTTGCTTATTTATTTCCTTATTGTCTTGTTTATTTGTTTTCTTGTAGTCAGTGCAGTTCTTTTTCCGCGGTTTGCTAGTGGCCGCAATAACCTATTTTCTAAAACTAGGCCACATTAACCATGGGCTACATATTTACTATAGTTAACATAGGCCTCCTACGGGCCGTAGAAACAATGGGCCTTCTAAGGGCCATAGAAACAATGGGCCTTCTATGGGGCGTAGAAACAATGGGCCTTCTACGGGCCATAGACACAATGGGCCTTCTACGGGCCGTATGATCGGTTGGCCAAACATGGGCCAATAACAGACCACATTATGGTCGTAAATGGGCTAGAGTTAAAATCGTCCGTTCATGGGCCGACCATAACGGGCCCTTGTTAATCGGCTGTATTTGATGACGCTATGAAAACGGCCCAACGTATTAACGGGCCACAAACGGGCCGACTGTAACCACGGGCTGAATTTGGCCCATAAGCAGAAAATGACAGTAATGGGCCGAAAGTAAACGAATGCTGGAAATGAGCCCAAGAATTAATGGGCCCTGAGAAGGCCGAAAGATAACATGGGCTGGAAACGGCCCAACGGAATAATGGGCCGTTAATGGGTATAATGTGATACACTGTTCATTACGGGCCAGTTTTACCACGGGCCGTTAATGGGCCGAGAGTTACTAAGGGCCTTATATGGGCCGAAAGACGTCATGGGCCATACATGGGCCGGAAGTTAAAACGGGCTGGAATTATATTGGACGGCCCAGATGACGCTACTGGGCCTAATTCAGATAGGCCGTAAACGGGCCCTGGGTTAGCGGGCTGTAAATGGGCTATATGCGAACATGCCGTTAACAGGCTTGCCGTGGGCCGGCCCGCCACCTTTTGACCAAGTCAAACGGGCCGGCCTTTTCACAGGAATGGGCCTTTGTTGGGCCATGCCACGTGTCGATGTATCATAGGCGCTTTGGGTCCAATGAGTGGATGACATCTGCCCCAACGGTGAGCCGACACGTGTTTCCTCCAGCCAATGATGATTTTACACGTGGAAAATCCCCATTGGTCGGGGCTGTTAACGGGTTATCGGATCCAAAACCGGACCCGATAGCTTAACGGCGTTTCGTTACGGTGGATGCCACGTGTCAGTCACCCTTGACGAAAGCACTTCTATGACGCGCAATTTATCGCCATGGAAGTGGACACTTCCGTGATGATAATTTTGGTAATGTCATGGAACACTTCTACGACAGCACAGGTATGACTATCTTGATTCTGTCATAAAATTGTCATGGATGTACATGCATGACAGAAAACGTGACCTACTGTGACAAACACATATCATCACGGAAGTGTATTTTTTTGTAGTGATTCTTGGGCTCATTTCCAGCATTCGGTTACTTACGGCCCGTTACTGGCCTTTTCTGCTTGTGGGCCAAATTCAGCTCGTGGTTACAATCGGCCCGTTTGCGGCCTGTTAATCCGTTGGACCGTTTTCATAGCGTCATCAAATACGGCCGATTAACAACGGCCCGTTATTGTCGGCCCATGAACGGACGATTCCAGATCTAGCCCGTTTACGGCCCATAATGCGGTCTGTTATTGGCCCATGTTTGGCCTATCGATCATACGGCCTGTAGAAGGCCCATTGATGCTACGGCCCTTAGAAGGCCCATTGTTTCTACGGCCCGTAGGAGGCCCATGGTAAGTACAGTAAATATGTATCCCATGGTTATTGTGGCCTAGTTTTAAAAAATAGGTTATTGCGGCCACTAGCAAACCGTGGAAAAAGAACTGCACTAACTACAAGCAAACAAATAAACAAGACAAAGAGGAAATAAATAAGCAAGCAACTTACGCTAGGCTATCATGGCTATTACACATATTACATCCACTGGGCATCAAAGTATGCCACCAATGCCAATATAGGGAACAAAGCAGCATATCATATACACTGGTTATCAAAGTTGGCGACCCGTGCAAATAAATGCCGCAGCAAAACAAGTCCAGAACTGAAACCACTTCAGAAGAGCTCAAGAAACAATATCCTGGGTACCCATAATGCTGGCAAGATGCTTAGCAAGCTTATTAACTTTCTCTTGTTTGGCGCTTAAATCCTCCAGCACTTGCTGTTGCACCAGAAAGTATGCATCTGAATTCTGCAGGGACTTCCTCAGTCCTTCGGCTTCCTGTCGCATAACATCTGATCGATGTCTTTCAACTTGAAGTTGAGACTCAAGAAGCCAGACTGATTCAGGCAGTGAGTTCGAAGAGCTGGTGCCAGCAGTAGTAGCCAGTAACTCGAACACTACATCAAGATAGGACTTTGGGGTTGTCTCAGTGTCTTCAATATAGTTTCTATCAGCTTTCTTGGAGACCAACAGGGATGTCTCACTATCTTGAACCTTATCTGCATTACTTCCTTTACCATTGCATAGCGGGGTACTCTTCTCCAATATTTTATCCGCGTTCTAAAAGAGAAACAAACAAACACATCACAGGTTTACCATGTTGTATATGAAACTCATTTTGGTAAACCAGCTCAGTAGTAAGGTGGACGGGATAACAACATGAAACAAACATATATCTATGTAGTATGGTCACGGTATGGTCGATATCATTCTAGTTTATGTTGCCAAATCAAGATACAGATAGTTCGAATCATATCAATTTAAGACAAAGCATCATAGACAGAATATAAGTGTGGGAAACTACACAGCAATAACAACACTTGTAATGTGCATGCCATGAGAACACAACTATTTATTCAATTGAAACTAAAATCAATAGCAAGTTACAATAGCAAACACGTTAAAGAAACAGGTTTAAAACATACCTATTGCACCATTGGAGTTTCAATTGCATCCTTCAAATTTGAAATTAGTTGGTATGAGTAAATACAGTGATGCAAGAGCAAAGTAGTATGAACCATAGCTACGGAACCAGACCTAAGAACAATTCTTCTTCTGCTTTAAGCGTTGACTTGGGGTTCGGAGTGGAGGTCCTCGTGCTTTGGGCACTGTAGTTGCCTTACTGACTGCTCGTGTTTGGGTGCTCTGTGGTGGGGACGGTGCTGTGTCAACTGGAATTGGGTTACTATCTGCTGGGGTTGGGGTTAGAAGGGGTGTAGCTGGTTCTCTGTCCAACTGGGTAGGGATACAATCTGCGCGAATCTGGGTTATGTGTGGTGGGGCTGGTTCTTGGGCAAGTACAACCGTGGTTCTATCTGCATCGACAGGTAGCATAATCTTTTCTGAAGACCGTGTTTTTACTCCCATAGATACTGCCATCACCCCTCCAGTTGAAATGGTTGATAAACAAAAAAAGTAATTGAATGTACAGACATTGTAAGATAGACAGGTGCAATGGATAGTAGGGAAGAAAACAGGGCATGAAATAATTCACATTTATGTTGTCTAACCAAACAGAATAGCAGGACATAATTTCACATATATGATGGCTAATTAAACAGGATAGCATGACACAATTTCACATGTATGATGGCTAACTAAACATGATAGAATGGCATACTTCAAAATATGATGACTATGTAAACAGGATGACATGATATAACTATACGATGTGTCTATTAAAGTGGTTGGCATGCCATAAATCACAAACATGTCGTCGATGGAAACATGATGGCATGATATAATTCACGGATAGAATGACATAATTCAAAATATGATGACTATGTAAACAGGATGAGATGATATAACTATATTATGTCTTTAGAAAATGGGTTGGCATGCCATAATTCAGATACATGCTGTCTATGTAAACATCATGGCATGATATAATTCAAATATATGATTTATATACTAAGCAAGTGAGCAGAGGGCAATCGCATATATGATGTGTCAACTAAGGAGATGGCATTCAATATTGTGTATATGATGTAAAAACTAAGCATTGCAATACAACATATGCATGATATGAGTAATATAACCCTGCAAAGTTTGAGCATACACCTCAGGTGGATAATAGGACTGTTCATCTACCTCTGAATCCTCCTCTGAAGAGCTATCTGTTCCAGCAAGATATCTGCTTCAGCAGGTAGCATTGTCTGCTCTGAAGACCTTGTTTTCACTCCAGATTTCTCCATCACCAATTCAAATGGCTGATGCATAGGAAGAGCAGTTGAATATACAAACATTGTCGACAAATGCAACGAGAAATACAAAAAAGGACGGCATGATATAATTCACATATATGACGCTTGGCTAAACAACATGGCATTGGATAATTCACATATATAATGCCTTGCAACAAGATAGCATTGCATAATTCACATATACAACGTCTTGCAACAAGATGGCATTGTATAATTCACATATATGGTAATTAGACACTAAACATGTGGCATTCACACAAAGCATGTCTAAACTAAGCAAATGACATAGCAATGCAAGATACCATACGCACGATATGAGCAACATAACCCTGCCAAGTTAGAGCATGCACCTCGGGGGGGGGGGGAATAGGACTGGTCATCTGTCTCTGAATCCTCCTCTGATGAGCTATTCGTAACAAGCAAGACATGCGCTTCGTCAGATAGCATTGTCTGCTCTGAAGACCTTGTTTCCACTCCAGATTTTTCCATGACCGTGCCGAATGGATGATGCACAGGAAGAGTAATTGAATGTACTAAAATTGTTGACAAATTTAACACGTAATAAAAAAATGATGGAACGATATAATTCACATATAAGATGACTGGCTAACCAGGGTGGCATTGCAAAATTCACATATATGATGCCTGGCTAAACAAGATGGCATTGCATGATTCACATATACGATAAAGAAACTAAACAGATGGCATTCACACAAAGCATGTCTAAACTAAGTAGATGACATATTTGATGTATAAAGTAAGCAATGCAAGGCACCATATGCATGATATTACCAACATCAGCATGCCAAGTTAGAGCGAAGACCTCAGGGGGTAAATAGGAGTGGTCTTCTCCTTCTGAATCCCCCTCAGAACAGTTATCTTCCTCTTGATTACAATCCGAAATGGGTGGAGGGGGCTGCCTTTGCGCCCACCATGGAGCGATGTCTGCATGAAATTTTATTGCCACGCAAGGCTCGTCTCTTTTGCTCTACATGTTCAGTTCCATTGTGTATAGTAACTGACATGCATAGGAATAAAACATAGTGAGATTATGTAAGGAGTGCATGCACAAATCCAGAGTGATGGTAGCAAACTGTGAATAGACCCAAAACCAGTGATAGAAGGCAGATAATAGCTTTAGTTAAAAAATACATATAATGGCTCCTTTAATGTATGTTTGCACCCAACATGAAACTCATAGTAGACACCCAAGATTAACCAGATAGTACTGATTGCTGCCCCAATATGTACCCCACAACCATTTAAAAACTCAAGTTTCAGCATTAGTTTGGACCTGACTCGGAGTCTAATAGGTGAACACGACGATAAAGTAGCATGTCATCATATTAAGCGATGCATAACATAAGTAGACATGGAAGAGTGCGACCTCTTTTGCGGACCCATGTAGTCCTCAAGGTCATCTGCTCAGTTGACGATGCTAATGCAGTTGTCGTGGCTGCCGGCGGTGGGGAAGAAGATCTGAGGCGGCGAAAGACAGTCTGGAGAGCGGATCCCTGCTATGGTGAACCCTTCCGTCGTTGGAGCAGCATAGCTGGGGTGGAACACATCGCAGCAGGAGTAGGACAAACCACACAAGGTTTTCTTTGACACATGTCTGTAATAGAAGTAATTGTGTAAGGGCTTGTTTGAATTTGAGGATTCTAACAATGCAGGGATAGGAAATAGATAGAAATAGGATAGGAATGCAACTGCAAAACAGAGAATTTAAAAACACAGGATTTCTGCCAATCTGGGTGTTTGGTTCACAAGAATTGGAAGATCACAGGATGCAAAGAAGCATGGTGAGATTAAGTCAAACCTCAAGAAAATGTACGGTTATAATGCTATTATGCTACTATCTCTTAGTCTTGTGCTTCATGAATAGGAATTTGAAAAGGTGGACAAGTGGAAATTAAAATTCCTATGATTTTTCTTTCAAGGAGACATTAAAGGAACAAATCCTACAGTTTTCCTTTGCTCCATTCCTTTGAACCAAATGCATGAATAGTCGTACCATAGGAAACTTTCCAATTCCTATGTTTTTCCTTCACTTTTGCTTTCAAGCACTGGCGATTCTAGTAGGCAGGCTTGAGCAAGGAAAATCCTACACTCAAAAAATGTTTTGTGCTACTTCTACTACTTTGGACCCAGGCCACTGCCCTACTAGCTCAACTCCCAGTCCCATCGACAAATGCACAACTCAAACATGCAGAGATAAATAATGATGGTGTTCAAGAGAGTCCATCACGGATAGCTAAGTTGCCTGGTACCTCACTGCTTGTCATATAGTAGGATAAAGTAATCGTATTTCATCTAGTACGTGTGCTCAGTGGACAATATATATAACATGTAGAGTAAAAAAGAGATGCAACAAGTGTACAACCTCTTTGGCAAAGCCATGTCGATCTCAGCGTGATTGGGTTGGTTGGTGAGGATGCTCCGGCTGACTTGGCTGTCGGAGGAGGGGAAGAAGATCTTAGGCATCTGGAGATGGAGCCGGGGGCACTGCTCCGCTGTGATGGAGAGTTTCGTCGTTGGAGCAGCTCCGGTGAGTTCTACGACGCCGAGGCTGAAGCAGGACAAGAGAGACAACATTAACCTGAGTGGAATTCTAATAGCATCTCCAATAGATGACGTAAAATACATACCACAAAGTGCTAGATGTAAAATACATCAGCCGCTCATCTCTGAACTTATTTGTCAAAACTGAATTTAACTGTCGAAACAAAATTTTGCTGTCGAAACTGAATTTTACTGTCGAAACTGAACGCACAAGTAGCAGAAAAGCAGCAGCAGCAGCGCGTGCGAGAGCCGGGGCAGCTGGTCGTGTAGCAGCATCAGGGTGAGGCTACACGTCAGTCGACTAACTTTTTCATCTCTGGTCAGTCAATTTTCCAGCCGTTGGATACGAAATCAAGGGCCTGCAGTTCATCTTCAACCTCCACCCCCCTGAGCCGCCAGCCACCACCGGCCAAACCGCCGCCCCCCGCTGCCCGCGGCTGGCGGTGCGCCGCCCCGAAACCACTTCCCACAGCCGGTCCGCCGCCGCCCCGGCCATCCCTCTAGGCCCACCCTGTGCCGAGCTTTTTCTTCGGCGATCCCCACGCCACCGCCCCCCACCGCCGGCGACCACCGCCCCCACCCTGAACCCTAAGATAGATAGTAGGGTACCTCTCCGGCGAGCACCCCTCCCCGCTGCGGCTGGTTCTTCCTTAACTCAGGCAAGCCCCCCCTGAAAATCGACTGACCCAAAAGTCGATTCAGTCAACTAAATTATAGCCAAATCGGAGCAGCATCGCAAGCAAGAGCAAGGCGAGAGCAGCAGCGCGAGTAAGAGCAAGATCAATAGCAAGAGCTGGCCAGGCAGGGGACCGAGAGCAAGAGCAGAGCAGCAGTGCGAGCGAGAGCTAAAGCAACAACAGCTCCTACTGATGTGGACGTCACCGCCGAGGGAGCGACACCGTGGAGGGAAGTGGCCGGCGACGCCGCCGTGGATGGAGCCACGCCATGTCGGCTCTTGACCGAGCGCCGGCAACATCGTGAGATCGAATCAAGAAGAAAATGCGGCAATTAGTGTAAAACCTCTTTGTGGCGCCGATTAGGCCTCAGCTTCATCTGAGGAAACGGTGATGCTGCTGCTCTTCCGGTGGTGCAGGTGAAGACGGCGGTGTGGGAATGGTGGTGGCGCGAAAGACGAGGGGACGTCGGGGCAGCTCCTTGGAGGTGGAGGACGGGGTGGCTGAACCGGCGGAACGACGAGATCGACGACGGATCCTCATCCGGTACGGTGGATGAGGGACGTTGAGGTGTTGCTGTGGACGACGTCGTCGGGGAAGAGGCTCCGGCTGGGTGGCAGACGGAGGAGGGTGTGGGGCTTCGCGGGTTTTCACGGCCTCGGTGTACGAATGGGTGGGCGGATGGGATGGGAGTGGGGAACCATGGCTTAGGGACGCGTTTGTCTGAAATGTTGGGTAAGTTATGAAAGTACCCCCACCGATTTGAGCTAGGCGTTTCGGTTCAGGGGTATCACGGGCATTTCGCGTGTCGGGACTTCGCAGGAGGTGAGAGTTTTTGTGCGTGTTGTAATTTTGGGATAGCAAGGCGCGGGTTGAGATGGAGGGATTTTTCGGAGCACAATGAGACAAAGATATATCTTAAATATTTCGGGGTAACAAGGCGCGGGTTGAAGAGGCAGGAGTTTCGCAACACGATAGACAGAGACGCTAGCTTGAAATTTCAGCATAACAAGGGGCGGCTTGAAATTTCGGGAGAACAAGCTTAACGTGTACCCAAAAAAGACAATGCGCACCTCATCACTAGAGAGAGCCATGTCCCATTTTACTATATTACTAGAAATGCATTCAGATACAACAAAAAAACTAAAAAAATCGGGACAACAAACATAACGTGTACAGTACCAAAACAATTTGCACTTCCCTCAATAATAAAAAACAATGTGTGTTGTCTAGCATATGGACTATATTTGAGTACATTTTCCCTATTTGAATGGGATTGTACTCGGGTTAGTTATACAACCATCTAAATATTATCTTCACAACACATGACATGAATATAGGAGAAGTAAATTCCTATATAAATACGAACTACATGTACATACGATCTCAAATTAAAATATATGTATCCATTTTATGTTGAATTCAAATCATAGTACATGTATGCTCTAGCTAGATGTTCGGAATCTAAGCCATGTATGATATACTACGTACAATGTGTTTAACACGCACAACACACACACAAACACCGATTATACTAGTAAGGTACATGTGCATTGCACGCATGAGATTTGGCAACCAAATTATGAATAAATACCACATTATAGCATGTAAGCTTTGAGTCATATATGCATGATGTAGATGTTCGTTTAATTCTTATAGTTCATTTCATTCAAAATCATCTAGTTTTTATAAGAAAGCTAGTCTATTTTAAGATTCATGGAATTGTGCGTTGTAAAGCATAAAGTAAAAAAAATAATGGCAAATCATGTAGAAAAACATTTGGGCAATTCTGATAGGAAGATTCTAGAACAAAGAAGAAGTGCTTGTGTTTTGAGGTTTGTGCATTATGCTTAAGTTCAACCATGGAGTCTTCTAGATTGTACATGTGGCAAAATCTGGTGGAATCTAGATGATATTCAACGGCCTATAGTGCTCAAATTTGCCATCTCTGCACCATCGGATTGGCTTCATCCAACGACCATCTTTCAAAGTTAAAGTTATCCGCACACTATATAAAAAATATAAAATAAAATATATAGGGGTATAGATATAGAAAGCCACCCACCATCTCCAATTAGAACAGTGTCTCCATTAATGGATGCAATGTTGCCAAATGATGTATGCCATCAGTATCTCAAATTCAAATCAGTCTGACCTAGCTTGTTCAATGTGTATACAGTACAACATGCTCGTTTCCAAACCACACCGCACATATCTGAGTTATATTCATGCATGCATGGGTTTCGAACATCATGATCTGTTATTCAAATATTTAAATTCAACTCTACATTGATTTTGAGCTCACCTAGTCTTTTACACCCACACAGTTGTCTTCTCTTTATAATTGTACCACTATCTTTCTCTCGTGCATGCACGCACACACACTACCAGTCGGCATTATCCATCACACACATGCAATATTTTTCTTCAGGTCGGTCTCCCATGCATGCACACACACCTCCCCCTCTCCATCATATCGGGCATTATTTATCTCTCACGTGCATGCACAAGGATCGATGTTCCTCTGTGTGTGTGTGTGTGTATAGCTAGGTCTTTCACAGTTTTCCATACAAACCGATCAATCTATATATCTAGTGAGGTCTCACCCTCTTTCCCACGTCCACATCGATCAATCTATACCTCTCTATATAGGATTACATAGATAATACACCCACATTAATTATATATCCAATGTCCCCCTCTCATCATCCATGCCTTCCGCTTCATCTCTCAGACGCGCGCACGGTGGCGAAGACAGGGGCAGCAAGGGCCCTGCCCCCCGCAACATCACTATATATCAAGGCTAATATGAATGTGATCATTAGACAATTGCTGGTAAAATGGTTTAAGTTGATGAATTGGCCCTCCTTGTAAAGTATTAGCAATGCTTGGCCCCCTAGCTCATTTATTTTTCATGGCTCCGCCACTGCGCGCAACAGCGCACGTTCTCACCCCCTCTCTTTAAATATCGATCTCGCACTTGTGCACTCCTTCATAGTCTCCCTCCACTTGACCCCTCGCACCATCTTCTAGCCCCCACCGGATTTTGCCACACGTACAGTCTAGCAGACTCCATGGTTGAACTTAAGCATAATGCACAAACCTCAAAACACAAGTGCTTCTCCTTTGTTCTAGAATCTTCCGTATCATAACTGCCCAAACTTTTTTTCTAGTTGAATTGCCATTATTTGTTTTTACTTTATGCTTTACAACGCATAATTCCATGAATCATAAAATAGATTAAGGGCTTCTTTGATTCAAAGGATTCTCAAAGGAATTTTGGAGGATTCTAATCCTTAGAAATTTTTCCTATCTTGGTTGTTTGATTCGTAGGATTGTAAACCATAGGAATTTTTCCATAGGATTCATTTGCAGTAGATTTCATAGGAAACATCCCATCCACTCAAATCTCTTTGAAAGAATCCTGCGTTTTTTCTATGCACAATCAAACACTCGTACAATCCTGTTGGATTCAAGACGACATTCCACTCTAATCCCATGTTTTTCCTATTCCCGCGTTTTGGAAATCCTACGAATCAAAGTGGCCCTCGCTTTTTATAAAAACTAATTGATTTTGAATGAGATGAACTATAAGAATTAAATGAAGGTCTGCATCAGGCATATATGACTCAAAGCTTACATGCTATAGTGTGGTATTTATTCATAATTTGGTTGCCAAATCTGATGCGTGCAATGCACGTGTACCTTACTAGTACTTCGAGTATGTGCAAAACACGTAAATTAGAATTCCAACGGCACGCTACACAGTGTCTCTCTTACAGTTCATGAAGCCACGCGGCACATGTGGAGGTGTTGTCATGACCTCCTTGTGTGGATTGATCACAGTGACGTGGTGCTGGTTCCAGAACAATGTACTCGTCCTCTCTGAGGCACACTGGCGGTACATGCACGAAGCGAGATGTGCACGCACGCCACGCACGCACACGCGGGTACACGGGGGGGGGCGCATTTTTTGTACGAAGATCCACCCCATGTGATAATTTGATGCGTGTAATGTCCTTCACTTCATTATGGTCAATTAATACAGCGCATGCAAATTGAGTGGACATGAGGGAGGAAGAAATACATTACTACTCTACTGTGCGCATACGAGTACTTAAATCATGGGTTGCTACTTCCATTGGTCTCCTTCGTATTTTGTGCCAATTTTTGACCATATTTTGAAGTAACATAGTATTTATGCATGTCATAAAAAGTGGCACAAAAAAAGGGGGCCAATAAACCAGGACGCATGCAGCATGATCAATTTTTGCCAGGGCTACTGTTAGTGGCTTTGTATTTAAATATGGACGGAGTGGAGTAGTACTATCTTTATCTTAGCCTCGTAGGGCTCTCCCAGCGCCTAGGCTCACCTCCCTGCCTTGCCCACTGGATCCCTCCATGGATAATTCCTTAGATCCCAGGATCCCGCGGGCTGCCCTCTCGCTGCGGCCCGTAGCACTGCCGCCTTTGAGCGAAACCCACATGTGTTTTAGAGGGGATCCATTGCTCTGGAATCACAGATCGGTGGTGCCGGAGGACATGCCAGGGCTGCGTTTCAGGTGGTGGGCAGCAAGGGCAAATCAGATCGAGGAAGCATCGCATCGATTGGAGAGAAGTTCCAAGGAGCTGCGCCTGGCGCAGCACAAGGCGGAGGCGCAAGTCGATCTCACGGGAGAGATGCTGAGGGATGTCAGCATCTGGCAGCGTCGCGCTGATTTCGAGCTAGGGCTAATGGCAGAGATTATATTCACGGAGTTGACTGCGGAGGAAAGAACGTGCATGCCGGCACAATGGCATGAGCAGCCGGTGCAACTGTTCAAATGGGCGGTAGGAGAAGCCTAATCCCGGGACCAGTTGCGGCGGCACCGCTGGGCATGCATCGTAGGCGAGGTGAGGTGCCCTCCCCGCCAGCGATGCAGTGAACTTGCAACGCCATGTCGGTTTGCAACCTTAACAATCACTCCATCTATATGTATTGTATTCCTGTGAAAATACTTGGTCGTTTGGAAAAAGATGGTAATTGATTTATCACTAGTTTTAGAATGCTTGGTCGTGACAATCAACCGAAGCCACAACCAGAAGTCTCCATCGCGTAATACCTTACGGTCGGTCACACCAATGGATGGTCGGTCGGACCCGCGTCTCGCCGAAGGGACACGCGTCGGCTTGGTTTGACATGTACGACCAGTTACATCACTGACTTGTGCGACCGCATTTGAGCAGTGTAGTACTCCCTCTATCTCAGTTTACAAGTCTTGCACGTGTAACTGGGTTGTTAATTTGAACAACTTAATAAGAGGCATGCATTATGAAAAATATATCATTACAAACTTCAAATATTCTATTTTTTAATGGTATATTTTTTATGTTAAACAATTTATATTATATAAGTTACATTGATGACCTAGATACACGTGCAAGCCTTGTAAACTGAGATGGAGGGAGTACTTAAAATTTATGTTCCACTAAACTCATCGGGAGCCATTTCGGGCCTCGAAACCAAAACCATCAATTAATCTTTACCTTGTTCCCATCACATTCCAAAGTACTAGTGCTACAATTAAGTGCAAGCCTGCTCACACCTACTAATACGTACCAAACCTAAACATGTTCCCACTATGCAGGTTTTAGTGCTAGTACTTAGGTTATAGAAAGGGGAACTACCTAACCGAAAATTACTCTACCTTCCTCCTCATAAGTCCTTCTTCGTCCGTCCTTGCCATGGCCGGTGTGCAGAGCTCTAGGTCGAGAACTACTCATAACAAGGGAGCGGCAACCAAGGCTGCGAAAAAAAGAGATGGCTCACCGCCACACAGAGACCTCTAAAGATTTCTCACGGGCAGGCGATGGCTCCCAGGAGTGCCCTAGCCATGGAGGCGAACATGCCGAGCTTGCGGCGCTGGAGTCATTATCCCTCGATGGCATGCCCAGCTCAATAAGCACCTCAATAAGTAGAAGGAGTTCATCCACGGCTTCGTGGAGCTTCTGAAGGAGAGCCTCGACGACATGCCCGCTGAGCTCAATGAGTAGGGGGAGTTGACCGCCGGCTTGGTGATGCTGCTGAAGAAGAGCATTGCCTCGGAGAAGAAGGCGACCGGCGAAATCCTGCAACTTCAGGAGGACAAGGTGAAGCTCTGACATGAGCTCGACCTGCTGAAGGAGGAGAATGCCGGCTGGAATAAGCTGCATGAGAGTAGTAGTTCCTCGATGAAGATGCTACAGAACCTCGTCATGGAACTGAAGGAGGAGTTGGCGAAGCTCCGCATCGAGCACCCGGCTGCTGTCAAGGTACGTAATGCAACCGTGGAACAGATGATGAAGGCTCGCGTCATGGACAGAATGAAGAAGATGGCGGAGGAGACGTGCAAGGAGATGGAGGTCGTGGAGGCGGTGAAGAAGCAGTTACGACTCCGCGGCCAGCAACCCTTCATGTAGTGAGAGCAGCGCCCCAGACTTGTGTGTGCGTCTTCCTTCTTTTTTGGGGGTGATAATCTTCCTTCTAATTTTGCTCCTGTATTTCTTCTTTTGTGTAGCGACCAGACCTCAGACGGTCAAGTCTCTGTGCATCAGTGTCATCCCTGGATCAGTAATGCTGACACGCACAGTACTCGAAGGATTTATAACAGAGTAGCAATCACACACTTATTACCTCGAATGTCTCAAAAGAGAACTTAATAGAATAAATATGGCTTAAGGCCATCTAAAAACGATAACAACGGAAGACTTGGAAGATAAGCGAGTCCATCAACTCCTGAGTATAGAACCACGACCTAAGGCACCTTACTCGTCGTCTGAAAAGTCTGCAACATGAAACATTGCAGTCCGAAAACGGGTCAGCACATGGACTATGCTGGCAATGTAACACATAGAGAGTAATGAACAGAATAATGCTATACTACATGCATATTTGGCTGGTGGAAAGCTCTATGGTTACAGTTTTGTGAAAAGCCAATTTTTCCCTACTGCAAAGGAATAAATTTTATTTAACTATCATGGTGGTTGTTAAACATTGAGAATGGGTGACACCATCTCAATCCCAATTAAGTTTCAACATTAATCCCAACAAAATTAATTAAAGTAACATGATGAGATTCACATGATAATCCAAGTACTAGATACTCAAGTTGTCCATAACCGGGACACGGCTAACCATGATTAGTTTATACACTCTGCAGAGGTTTGCGCACTTTTCCCCACAAGACTCGATCTCCTCCGTTGGGATTCTCGCACTACATGATGTTTGAGAAACGGATGACCGAGACATAGTCTTTCAGAAGCGTTTGCACCTTACGATCGGGTAGACAGTACCACCTACAACCCCTACATCTACTAGTCTACCACTGTAAGAGTTCACACAACTTAATCAACTATGCTAGAGCCCATAATAGCTTGTGGCTGCACACGGAAGTTTCTAGCATGAATAATCTCATGATCCCTTCGAGCCTGGGTGGCGGTCCATAAAAAAACAGGCAATCGCTGGAATACCCAGGTGCCTCATCCACCCAGATGTGTGTTTAAGTAGCCACCTTAAATTGAACCATTAATTAACAATCTCACATCTGTCATGGATACACTCACCCAATCCACGTGTACTAGCATAGCATAGCAATATAAGCAAACGTAGAAGTAACTCCCAAGGGTTTGGTAATAAACAGGGCAATAGGTTCTACCTCATCAGCTACTTCCCAACCCACAATTTAATCATATCCTAATCATGCAATTGTTTGAGGATTGATCTAATGCAATAAAACTGGGTATGAAAAGAGGTATAATCAAAGTGTTACTTGCCTTGCTGATGATCTGTGAAACCTAGGGATTCGAAGTAGCAAGCGGCGCACTCCGGGTACTCTATCGCAAACAAACAAGCATACAATAAGTACTCGTCTAATGCACAGGTAAAACTCAAATAAGAGATCTAACCAGAAAGTTCAACTTAAGAACTCCGGTTTGCAAAAAGAATCAAATCAAACGAAGCAACGCAAGTCAAACGGCGAAAGAAACAAATTTCGTTTACTAATCTGGACCTAAGTCAAATTTTACAGTAGCAAAAACTTGTTTGAGTTGGTTAAACATAAAGAGGGTTTCGAGAAAAAACTCTAGGCGCTTGAATCGCCTGATTCCGACAAACGAGCGAAAAGTTAAACCAAAACGAAAAACAGATCGGAAATCGCGATCAGAAATAATCATGGAAAATCCGAGAAAAAGAAAAACTGATGAACAGTTTAACGAACGGACGTTCGTTAACTGTTACTAAACGATGAACGCGTTCGTTAAAATGAACGAACGAGCGAACGCTCGCTAAATAAGAAAACCGAAAAAAACAAAACCGATCTAACAAAACCTAGGGTTTTCTAAAAAAACCGAATCGGTTTTCTTCAGAAAACCGGGCGGCGGGCGGCTACCTCGGCTTGGGGCTCCGGCGGGGCGACGGGAGGCGGCGTGGGGCGGCGGGGCTGCGGGCGTCGGCGGCGACCTTGGGCGGCGGGGCGGCTCGGCGGCAGTGCGGCTCCGGCGGCGGGGCTGCGGGTTCGGTGGCGGGGTGAGGGGCGGTGGCGGCGGCTATTTAAGGAGGGGGGCAGCGTCGCTTGGGGAAGGGGGCGCCTCGGGAGGCGTGCTCCTCCCGGACTCGGGCGGCGGCGGCGGTCTCCGATCCGAAGACGGCGGCGGGAGGCGGTGGCGCGAGCGGGCCGGCCTGGTTCGGCTGGGCTTCGGCCCAGTCGGGCGCGCGGGAGTTTTTTTTTAAAAAACAATTCCGCCGAAACTGAGAAAAATTCTAGAAAATAAAATAAAATTCTGAAAATGCCGAAATAAATTTTTCGCCGTCTAAATGAAATATTTAGAACAAGATGAACATTTTCTTGGCCCTAAAATGCAATTTTGAAAAATGTGCAATTTTCCTAAATTCAAATAAAATAGCAAAACTCCAAATAAAATAAGATTTGATTTTTTTATTAAATCCTCAATATTTCTTATTTTTGGGAAAGTCATTTTATTCCCTCTCTCTTATTTTTATAAATGAAATAATTGAAGATAAATAAATAAAATCAAATGATCCTATTTTCAAAATTTGAGAAAACCCAAATATGAAAATAACAAAATCCCCAACTCTCTCCGTGGGTCCTTGAGTTGCGTAGAATTTCTAGGATCAAACCAAAAATGCAATAAAATATGATATGCAATGATGATCTAATGTATAACATTCCAAATTGAAAATTTGGGATGTTACATTTTGCTTCGGGTGTTTCGCCGCACGTGTCACGTTCTCTGTGAGGCATGAATAGAACAATGATAACAATGAGATGACTAGCAAATTAGATCATTTTTCATCGCCATATGGCACTGGGCATCCGTGTTTCGTGCTCCTCCGTCGTACTCCAGTGGAAAACTTGAGTATACCGCACAGTTCTTTGCTCCTCCTCAGGTTGTCGGCACATTTATACGAGCAGTCAAATCACAAGGCCCCGCCTTCCAGCAGTAATGAGCCGTCAAATCACAAAGGCCCTCGCCTCTCTTGAAACCGACCTGGCTAGACTGCCCCGCCCTCTAGCCTTTTAAAAAATGTATACTTTTGTACAGTACTAGTATCGATGGATTGCACCATGGAGCAAAACTAACAAGATGAAATTGAAGAAACAAGGTGGAACATATAGAGAGCAGTCATCGCCAAATTATGCATATAGTACTATTAAAAAAATCTAGTACGTGCTTAAATGGGGTGCCAAATTCTATTAAAGAAATTTGCATACCTATTTAATTCTTGGGTTCTTATTATTTATGCCACTAGTCGTGTATCACTACTCAGTTTTGCCATTAGAAGTTACAACTACTCAAAAATGCCATTGATCCATGAGATGCCTGCTCAAAAATGTAATTAGATATCTAAAATATGCCATCGTTAAGTTATATGTTTGCTCAAAAATGCCATTAGACATTGTTATTTTCACGTCAAACCCGTTGTCCACGTTATATGATAAAAATAAGCCGATTCTCACAATTATAAATGTGGCCCCGCTTGTCAGGAGTAACCAAGTGAATAATTTTACAGGAAAATAAGAACGCTGTTGGGATCAAGTAGGACCCACACTTTATTTTACTACAGTGAGATAGAGGGAGAGCTGGCATGTTGGTCCACCGGTATTTATGTCATTGTAACATGGCAAAAGAGATTTGAGTCACAATAATGGTGTCCAGCACAACACATCCCTCAAATAAAACTAAGCACCCTGAAATTCTTTGACAACTAAACTGCTGGCTATATGATGTTGGCCATATATATTGTACGTATATAATGTGAAGAAACGAGTGGTAGTACTATACCAACTAAAAGATGAATTGTAAGAAATACTAGTACGTACATACTGAAGAGTTAAAGTAACGAGAAGGAACATAACATAGTTTTGTTGGGGGCTCAGCACAACACACCCCTCAAATAAAACTAAGCACACCTGAAATTAAACTAAGCAACTAATCCGGTAGACACTGCATTAGAACCACGATGAGCAATGACACTGCCACCTTACTCGGACTCCTCATCCACGTGCTCGACTTCATCCTTGTCCCTTTTCCTCTTGGCCGATACTTCTTTGCTTGAACCGCACACTTGGCTCTTGCTCTTCATCCAACCCTTGTAGATATTGAAACAAAGGTAGCCATCCATTACATCATAGTGGATGTGGTCTATATCTAGTACATTCCACTGCCATGCACGATGAAACTTGAACGGAGGTTTCTTCAGTTTACTGTACGAAGGATGAACCATGGCTCCTGCCAGGGTCAACATTGAAGGCTGATCACGGGAGGGCACCATCCCATTCTTCTGGAGGTCGAAGGGGTTGCGTACAACGAGGCCTATCCGACCCAGGACTGTTTTGTCGTTCGTAAAGTCTACAGTAACGAATTTGACTAGGCCGCCCTTGAGGAAGTTCTTAAATTCCTCGCACTCAACGTCGGCATGGCATATGTGGTAGACCAAGCATAAGTCATGCATGCAAACCTGGATCACGGCGGGCTTCATCTTCTCTTCCTCCTTTAGATTCTTCTCTTTGTCCAAGGTTGTGGTGTACTCAACATCTAGCCCAGCGACCCACTCATCATTTGAGTTTTCGAACATGCGTCTGAAGCGAGCAAGGCATCCTTTCACCGTCGCGGAAGAACGGGTGCAGATGACGTCGAACTCATCGCTGGTGATGGTTCTAACCTTGTACTCACCGCTGATCATGGAGATTTGGGATGCCATGGATTTGGGAGGAGGGTTAGGATTAGTGGAACTGCCGTAATGTGAAAGGACGAGACGACTAGGAGTGAACTGCCGTAAGTTAAAGGACGTCCGGGGACGAGTAGGAGCGAGCTGCCAGCGGTTATTCGATTGTAAAAATGCTGAGTGGGGCGTGCGAACGGCAGGGTAGTGGCTTGCCCGGTGGATAAATGGATTCATGCACAGTACTATGGGGGCCCAATTACATGTCATGTCTACTCGACGCCCAATTAAATGGCTTTCGATGTCATGTCAAGCATCGGGAAAATTACAGGTGATACGAAGCTTTCCATTCTCCCATGATACGGGCTTCCGAGAGCCCTTGGATCTGAGATCGAACGGTTGCATGGCGCGATTCTAGACCTATGGGTGAATATCATATCCTGGAGGGTTATTCTGCAAATTTTTAGCAACTTAGCATGCGACCATTCGATCTCAGATCCAAGGGCTGCCAGTAGCCCGTATCATGGTCGCGCCTACCACGACCGTCGCCTCGCTCGTGTGCTCGCGCCCTTGGAGATTAACACGGTGCGTCAGGCTATCTGATGTTGGCATGTCATACATAGTCATCACTTAGTCACTCATACTACAACAAGGTTAGCTATAAGGTTGGCTATAAGAGTATTTTTTACTTCTCTCTATCTCTTTCTTCGTAGTATTTATTGCATTTGCCAAGGAGTGATCTCTTCCAATGAAATGGTGCTTAGATGAGGTGCTAAGGACATTAAATGGCTTAGCAACTCAAGTCCCCAATGCATAGGTGCTTAGTTTTTGTTGCTAAGTTTGCTTCATTTAATTAGCTATAGACTCAAAATTTCTTTTCACCTAGGTACACACGCTTAGCATCGTTTCTTCCTGGGGTCACCAAACTAGTCTCTCTCTTCTTAATTAACTTGCCACATCAGATTTTATGCCTATGTGGCAGGTTTAGCACCTGTAGGAGAAAGTACAATAGTGGGCTATAAGCCCGCTTACATGGCATTTTTGCATATGTGGAGGAAAGAGGCAAGGAAAAAGTGGAGGAGTGGGCTCTCGTGTAAGAGCCAGCCTCTACATGGTGGAGCATTGGGAGAGGCACCTGTATACCATGGAGGTGGTCAGGAATCGGGAGACTCACACCGGTCGTAGCGCCGCAGTTAAAATAATAATGTCATGTCAAATCACGGGGCCCCACCTGTCCAGCAGTAACTCGCTGTCAAATCACACAGCCCTACGTTTGCAGCAGCCTACTCCCTCATCTTCTCGCGTCTTTTTCAAACCGACTAGGCTGAACTGCGCCGCCTACCGCGCGAGAAAAGCCCCGCCCTTGACTTTTAAATAGTATAGTATACTAATTTTGTAAGCTTCATCAGAAGAGGTATTGGTTAGAGGAAGTTTGTTGGATCATTAGGGAAGATCTGGAGTATCAGATTGAGGATGAGTTTGTCTATCCGATTGTAGTAGGCTGTGTTGCTTTTCTTGATGTTCAGAGTAGAGATGACGCCATTAGAGAGGGGCCGCATGCTTTAACTGAGGATTCTTATTTCACTTTAATCCCCCATGATGAAGGGATTAACATGAGAATGCCTGCTTTTGAGTATGAAGTTTGGATCTTGATGCTTGCTTGCCCTATGGATTACATGACTGAACATTATGTTCGTAAGGCGGTTTCTCGATTTGGTAAACTGTTGGCTTGGCCAAGACCGAACGAGAACAAAGCTAGAGTTCTTGTTAAATGTCACATCAAAGATATTGCGGAAGTTCCTCACAGTTTGCTTGTCACCAAAGTTGGATTGCTGCTGGGACTGGGTCGTTCTTGGTCCGTTCCTGTATATGTGTTGAATGGCAGAAACACAGTGCCTGGCCTGCAAGGGACTGAAGATACTCCACCACTTCTGAATGCGTCTCCACATCCGTACACTCTGTGCTACTACACTATCATGCAGCAAGCTAGGATTAATGAGATGGAGGCCCAGCAAGCAGGTAATGAGGCTACTTGGAATGGCAATGAGCAAGCCTAGGATCAGGTGCAAGCCAATGGATGGAGTGCATGGCCAGTTGTACCACCTCCGTACACAGGTTTCAGCTTTAGAACTTACTTTGAGTACGATGGACCGTCTCTGATGGATGGTGTGCCACAAGAGCACAACCTGGTGGAAAATTTGTCTGATGCTTGGTCTGAATATTCTTATGTGGAGGATTTGGCCGACAGTTTCATCAATGGCGCTCCTTCTGTTGTTCATGCTTTTGTCAAAGCTGGAGGCTCTGTAGCTGCTATGTTCATTGCTACTGACAGTGATTTGCTTTCGTGGATGGGTGGTATGCTCAAGAGGATCTATACCCGCTCTATATTACCTGCTGTGTCTCCCAGTACAACATGTTTCCCACTCAATCCTTTCGCTGTTATTCAGTTTCAGCTTGATCGTGTGTGCTTGGCTCTGCTCGCCCAAGTGAGGCCGGAAACTGATGTTTTTGGACGCATCTTCAGTTCAGCTTTTAGTGTGGGTAATGTGTTTGTTCTGTCTGCCTTGTTGGATGATTCAAACTCTGAGATGCCAGTTCTGGAGGAACCACTGCCTGCCCCCCCCCCCAGTGAGTCTGGATGTGCCTGACTATGTGGATCGTGTTATGGGCCCGATCGAACGTATGATGCTCAAGGAGCCAGCTCATGTGGACACTGTTCTTCTTCGTCGCAGTGCCCGCTCAAACAAATACGACGGGTTCAGGGTCCCTCCCATTACTGATAAGAAAGCTACAACGTCCAAGGTCAAGCCTAGGAGGGATCCATCCCTTCCTGGCCCCTCTATTGGTGGCACACCTAGCGCTGGGAGACATGACAAGGTATCTGATGTTGTCCCACCTCCTACTACTGTCCATGCTATTCAGTCCATTGGGACTAATATGTGTGGTGTTCATCCGAGCCAGTTAAGCACAGGGAAGTTGCTTGCTATCCAAGGTGGGCAGAAGAGCGATATCACGGATCCCGATGCAGCTTAAAGCATGGAAAGTTCTCTGCTGGAACACCCGAGGGATCAACTCAGACAAGAAGCAGCTGGCGTTGCGTAATGCTATCAGTAGTAGTGGTTGTTCAGTTATCTATTTGCAAGAAACTAAGCGTGCTACCTTTGATGCTGCTTTTGTTAAACTTTTCTATCCCAAAAAAATTGATAAGTTTGAGGTGGTGCCCTCCCAGGGAGCCTCTGGTGGTTTAATTGTGTTGTGGGACAGCTCTGTGTTCTCTGGCAGTGTGTTTTGCTTTGAATCCTTTGCTTTGGTCATTCAGTTTACTTCGATGCAAATAGCCAGGTCTTGGAAACTCATTAATGTTTATGGGCCTTGCGCTGGGTCAGGCAGAACTGCTTTCACATCATGGCTGTTTGATCTGGATATACCTGATGATGAGGACTGGTTACTCTGTGGGGATTTCAATTACATTAGAGCGCCTGATAATCACAACAAACCGGGGGGGGTGCTAATGACATGCTTACTTTTAATGATTTCATTCACTCACACACACTTGTTGAGTTACCGATTAAGGGTAGGCAGTACACGTGGAGTAACATGTAGACTGATCCCTTGCTCGAACAAATTGATTGGTTCTTCACCTCGTCCAACTGGACTTCTAATTATCCTAACACCACAGTGGGCCCCCTTCCCAAACCAGTGTCTGATCATACTCCATGTATGATTTCGATTGAAACTTCGGTCCCTAAGAGTAAGGTGTTTAGGTTTGAAAACTTCTAGATATCCCACCCAGGATTCTTGGATCTAGTACAATCCACCTGGGAGAAATACTGCTATGCACCAAACTCGGCTAAACTGTTGTGCAAGAAGTTTAAGAACTTAAGATATGCTCTTAAACGGTGGAGTAAACAGATTTCTCGTTTGAATCTGTGTATCGATAACTCCAATTGGGCCCTTCAGGAACTTGACAATATCGAAGACAAAAGACCTCTCACAATACCGGAAGCCAACTTCAGGTTGATTCTCAAAAACTATCTAGTTACTCTCCTTGGTTACAAACGAGAATATTGGAAAAAGAGGTACACGGTCCGTTGGTTTACTTGTGGAGGTGATAACACCAAATTCTTTCATTATGCTGTGTCCGAAAGATACCATAAAAATTCCATAGCTTCGCTTAAACTTCAGGATGGTACGGTAGTGACTGACCATCTAGGTAAAGCAAAAGAACTATTTGACATTTACAGGGAGAGATTGGGCAAGAAAGGAGAGTACGAAATGAAGTTTGATCTGTCTAGAATCATTAAAAAGGTGGAGGGCCTGGAGGAGCTAACCACACCATTCACACACGAGGAGATTGACAGAGTCGTTCGCGAGATGCCATCGGATAGAGCACCTGGTCCCGATGGATCCAATGGATGCTTTCTGAAATCATGTTGGCACATTATCAAAGAAGATTTCTATCGCCTGTGCAAAGATTTCTATGAAGGTGTCATTGATCTTCAGAGCCTAAACTCGGGATTTATAACACTCATCCCAAAAACCCAGTCGCCGGAGACTGCTAATGACTTCAGGCCCATCACGTTACTTAATTGTTGTCTGAAGCTGATAACTAAGCTGCCGGCTAACCGCTTGCAGAAACTTGTACTCAAGATCATTCATCGGAACCAGTACGGATTCCTGAAAGGGAGATCGATCCAGGACTGCTTGGCCTGGGCATTTGAGTACATTCACCAATGCAAAGCATCGGGGAGAGCCTGTTGTATCCTGAAGCTAGACTTCGCGAAGGCATTCGATACCATCCAGCATGAACCGATGATTGAGATCATGCGGCACATGGGTTTTGATGAGAAGTGGTTGGGGTGGATCAAATGTATCTTTTCCTCCGGAAGCTCTTCGGTGTTGCTTAATGGAACCCCAGGGAAACAGTTTGACTGCCTGTGTGGGGTGTGACAGGGAGATCCACTGTCACCTTTGATCTTTGTTCTCGCAGCGGACCTTTTATAGTCAGCGATCAATCATGGCAGTCGGTCAGGTTTGCTGCAGTTACCCTTGCCCACTTCTCACAGTAACTATCCTGTAATTCAGTATGCTGACGACACGATCGCTGTGCTCCCTGCTTGTACCCCGCAAGCGCAAGTGTTCAAATCTATCCTGGTTGATTACGCGAAGTCGGTGGGCCTTAAGATCAACTTTCACAAGTCGACATTGGTTCCTATCAACACTGATCCGGTGCAGGCGGAGGAAATTGCAGCCATTTTTGGCTGCTCGATTGGCAACATGCCATTAACATACCTGGGCCTGCCCATGGGCACCACGCGCCCGAGTGTGACCGACTTGATGCCGCTGGTGACCTCGGTTCAGAGGAGGTTCCCAGCAGCAGCTTCGCTCCTGGATTACGGCTCCAAGCTAACACTGCTCAATTCGGTGGTCACCTCTCTGGCTATTTATGCCATGTGTTCCATCAAGATAAACCCAAAGATCATCGAGCACCTTGATAAGCTGCGCAGGTCATGTCCATGGGTGAGAAAGTCGGACGATGGGTATAGGAGCAGCTCGCTGGCAGCATGGGGTATGGTGTGCAAACCCAAGAGCAAAGGTGGGCTGGGGATCATTGATCTTAAGACCCAAAACCAGGGGCTGCTGTTAAAACAGCTTCACAAGTTCTATAACAAATATGATGTTCCTTGGGTAAGCTTAGTTTGGGACACCTACTATGTGGGCAATATACCGCATGCCTCTGATCCGTGTGGATCTTTCTGGTGGAGAGACCTCATGCAATGATCCGATATATATAGAGGGGTCACAAAATCGGAGGTATTGGCAGGGGACACGATCCTGTTTTGGAAAGATAAATGGAATACTGAGATTTTTCAAGACAGGTACCCGAGAGCCTTTTCCTTTGCCAAGGAGCTAGATATATCAGTGAGGCATCTCTTGTCCTCTGAGAGATTGGGTGATGTGTTCCACCTGCCTCTATCCTTGGAGGCTAGGAATGAGGTTGCTGGACTACAGTCAGAGACCTTGGATACCTCAATGACTGATGACAAGGATGTGTGGTCTTGTGTTTGGGGAGGTGGTGAGTTTCGATCCTCAAAATACTATGCCACTGTTTTAGCCAAATACAAGTTGATGAGGTTTTTGGCTGGATCTGGAAAACCAAATGTACAATGCAATGGAAGGTGTTCTTGTGGTTGCTGTTGGCTGACAGGTTGAACACTAGAAATATGCTTCGGAGAAGACACTTCAGAGTCCAAAATGATGACTACAACTGCCTACTCTGCCACCATCCGCCTGAGGAAGATATTGTTCACCTCTTCTTCACCTGCCCCTTCAGTCAGAGATGCTGGGATGCTTTGGGGATACAATGGCCAAAGGACACTGACAGGTTCAGAATGCTGCATGAGGGCAAGGTCAGATGGGCAAGGCCGATGTTCTTAGAAGTCTTTGCAGTGGCAGCCTGGGGGATCTGGAAGGAGAGGAATGATAAACACTTCTAAGGAATTCAACCTTCATTTGAATCTTGGAGGAGCAGATTCAAGCAGCACTTTGCCATGCTGGTTCATCGATCAAAGCAAGAGCAGGGCCCTTACATTCTATCAATAGTTAGCTTGCTTTGATTTCACCTTCTGTTTGTGTTAGGCCACTTATCTAACCCCCCCTATGTAACTTGTACAGTGATGGACACTCTAACCCCCCCTTTATTTTTGTCTTATTAATATATAAGGCAGTGAGAGAATCTCACTGTCATCAGTTCTCAAAAAAAATTGTATCCATGGATTGCACCATGGAGCAAAGCCTCGAGAAAATGGCGGTACACATGTACGGAGTATACAGCACGCCCATCGCGTTCGCGTCGCACCCCAGATGGTCGGTCGGTCTAGCACGCCGCTCTCCGAATGGAACGCGCGTCATATTGCGTTTGCACACACATGTGGGACCGCAATTGAGAACCGACCATAGGCACACTCCTCGGCCCCGCAAGTCGGGTGAGTTAATAGAAGAGAGAGACGAGAGATAGTACTAGAGAAGTGTTGTACAGACGTTGGTGCCTGGACGATCCCTGCATGACACGGAAGATCTGTTCGTCCATGCATGTGACCAGACTTCAGAAGACACGCCTGGATTGGCTATCGTCTACATATCGTGCAGGCTGTGTTGTACAGGGCTGTAGTTCTGATGAGAAATCTAAAAAAAATGTTTCTTATCATCTTGCAATATTAGGTGTCATGTGCTTCGGATCACTGCGAGGGTTAAACAGCGACAAGTGAGTTCCTCCAAGGCGCCGGTCATTGGGGGCACATGCACGAAGACTACTCAGCTGCCATCTAGGTCAAGCCGGCTATGTTAATTAGGACATCTATCGATGGACCCCTTTTCTACGAGTTTATCTTTAATTTGAGCTTTGATCCTCGTCTAGTTTGTCCGTCGGGATTCATGTTGTCTCCTTTGGGCAGTGAGGTTATGGTTTCTTGTCATGTGGCATTTTTGTGTGTTATATGTTATAATCCGGTGCTTCAGATCAAAATGACGACAACTGCGCCTCCGGGGCACGTGCATGAAGACTTCTCGACAGTCATTGACGAGGTCAAGCTGGCTCCGGTAGACAAAATAAAACTAGTACTCCACTATATAGGCAGGAGCCTCCGCGCTTGCTTGCTAGTGTTGCTCTCTTCACACTGTCTTGTCCTCTCCAGATCTAAACACGATAGCGGTGGCCACACTCTATCTCTCTCTCTCTGCTCACCGCTGGTCACAGATCCAGCCGGATCCTCTCGGCCGGGGAAGGTGAGAAGGTGCAGCGTTCACGCGGTCGTCCTCGGTGACAGCTCTTACCCACTCCTGGCGCGTCCCGATTAGCGTGCCTTGCCGTTCTCTCCCAAGCACCGCTGGCTAGGGAGGGCCTCCGACCCCTTCTTTCTCGCTGCCGTAGTGTGGGCAGATCCGGCCTCCCGCCGCCCACCTAGCGACATCCCGGTGAACCTCAGGTCTAACTTCCTTCGAAACCGGCCTTGCTCTACTTCCCAAGCTCCTGACGTCGCTGCATTTGTATCTTTTACTATTTCTCAGGCCCCCTCGTAGATAGGATCGATCGGCTGTTCGAAAGCCACCTAAATTTTTACTGTTAAGAGGTCAAACTAGTTCATGCACTCGAATCTAGTACTACTTGGTTCAAACAAGGAAGAAAGGGGGTGGGGTGGGGGGTGGGGGAAGATTTGTTACCTGAATCTAGGACTTGGTTGAAAGAGGAAATAATGGAGGCGAAAAGTAGCAGAGACTGGCTATCCAACTGGTCTCTTGGTCTAATAGGTAAATAAAGGGAAAAGCAGTACACACTCAATATAAACCCGATCTATTGGTTGAAAAAGGAAAGAAAGTGGGGACTGGGGGACACGTCAACAGAGTAAGTCCAGCACTAGATTTGCTAGACTCACACAATATAAGGTGGCTATACCGAACAAAAATGGGACCAACCCAGATATCTTGTTCTGATGTTTGTTGCCCCGAGCCACTCTTATGTAATGCCACTGGTAACATGTAGCAGTCGCACTGTTAAAAGGAAGGACACATTAAACCAATGTTGTTTTCAATGTAATGCCTCCAGTAAAATGAATCAATGGCACTTTTTCATGTCCTGCTAAATTTCCCATTAAGATAAGTTGCTTCTTTTTGTTAGAGATGCAACTGTCCTGGTCCGCCTACTCTCCCGTGCCCAAATACCAACTCTGTCGCAGCTGTTAATGTAATGTTACTGGTAAAATGAAGCAATGACACCATTAAAGTAATGTCGTATTTAAGGGTTGTCATAGTTAATCCTAATGCCCACACTAATATCTAGCAATGCTGCTGCTTTAGAAATTGCTACTGTCCTTGTAGGATTGCCATTTACATAAGGAACATTCTTCTTTTCATTTGATGTATGTTTCATCACTTGTTAGTCACCCTCCTTTCCACCTTTTTTGTGCAAACAGAGATATACATTTCACGCTTGATCTTAGTTGAACTTCACAAATGATATCCAAATTATAGTTGAACATTCCAGGAGCTTCACAACCAACCTTGATGTTGCTCAATTTTATTGCAACTAATGAAGAAGAAGCTCTATGGGTTTTGTTTTCTGATGGAAATGGAACCGGGGCTGGAGCCCTTTTCTTAAAAAAATGAAGAAGAAGCTGCTAGCTCATGGGGCATTACTTCATTTTAGGTGAACTGCACAAAAAGGTCCCATGAATTGAATCATCCATGTTGCTGACTGGTGTCATCCCTTCTACGATGGTGTTGACTGCAGATATGGTTCCCATCACGAGGTATGTTCCTTTTTGGTCTGAACGTTTGCCAAAGATCTTGCATGTTGAGTCTGATCTTGTGCTACTGTTTTGGCACTGCCATGATAAAGCAGTAATGTTATTATTTTGCACCTTAATCTAGTGGCACTATTAATTTGAGGCAATGTTTTGGCACCTCTAGTGCCACTGATTTTTTTATATATCAAAAGAGGGGGTTTCCCCCAATTTCATTAAAGAAACCCAACCATAGAGAACCATTATCCGACAACATCTCAGAAACGTGCAGTTATGCAACTACTACTAGAACGGACTGAGTACTAGTAGGAGACAAGTTCGCCACATAAGCTAGGCAGTTAGGGGGACGCAGCACCAGCTCAACCAAGTTTGGATTACAACCCAAATGCTACCACAGAAACATCAGGGGGAGATTGGGACTGAAAGAGCCAGCTTCAACATCCCAGTCAAAGCACCCCCGGCCTCCATCCTTACGGTACACCTCGTTTGCCACCTGCTCGACCCTAGTGCCACTGATAATATGAGGTAATAATACAATTAAAATATCGCGAGTGTCCTCTCTATCATTTCATTTCCAATGTAGATAAAGAAAGTGCTTCTCTTTGTTAGTATATGTTTCATCAACTAGTCCCATTGTTAATGTTTAAGCGTTACTCCAAACTGGGGTGCTTAATTTTAGTTGATCTACACAAAAATAGAGATTGGAATGTCTCAAGGCCCCTTCTTGTACTAGAGCTGTACACTGATGTTCATCACTGGCAGAAGGTGTACCGGGAGACTTGGGTCGATTTCCAGTATGAGGCGTACCATATGAGACGTCGCAGGGCCCATCTCGCCCTCGTAGCATGGTATACTATGATACTATCGCAATATTTTCTTCTATTTATTAGTGTATGTTTCATCAACTAGTGACACTATAATGTAATCATGCTTTTTCATTATCTGTGCAAACAGGGTTATTCAGCTGCATTTTGGTGGAACTGCACAAATGTACGGATGGAACCGGCATATATGCAGAGTGCGAGGTAGTGGTGCCAAGTAAAAATTGCCGACACCAACCATGCTCCATGCATGCATTGGCATCCACCACCAGCAGTGGGATGTGTGGCGCTCTCTGTGGACGGATCTTTCTCGACAACAAATCCTCTTACCAAAAACTAGTAGCTCATATTGGCAGTTTTCTAGGGAGTACTCTTTTCTGAAAGAAGCACCAATCTATTTTTCTTTATTTGTAGACAGTGTCACAACTTTGACCCAAAGGTCCAGAGCTATTTTAGGGTGATTGGTGTAGTACTTGGAGACTGATTGTAAGCATGATTTTCATTAGCTGTCACGCTGATTGTAAGCATGAGCAGATGGAAGATTAGGTTAGTGCGAAGCTTACCCTAAACCTTACCGCCGCCGTTGAAACGAGGCGAGCGTCGACGGAACCGTGGAGAACGGCGGGTGTTGGGGGAAATGACACCTACGGGATCACGAGGAATCCCTTTTTCTACGGTTGGCGGGCGCGGGGCTGTGGAAAGAGCGGGATTGAGAGATCAACGTGCCCGGGGGGACTCCTGCTGGTTTCGGTTTATCTGGTGTTCTTGGACTAGCTACAAGGCATGCAGGGTCCAAAAAGTCCGAATCCTTCTCCAGTACACCTCGGGCCTCCTTTTATAGCCAAAAGGGGCTGCCACAGTGGCACACAGGAGGTGGAAAGGTATACAGTGTACAAGCTTATCGCATGTCATTACAGGACAAAGTGCATTAAATGAACTACTTAGGTGTCCACTTGCTTTATCGGGGACGGTAAGGAAGCTCGTCCCAGCTGTCGTCGCCTCGCCTGGCTTCGACGCGCGTCCGAACTGATGAGGCGGGTAGTGCCATGCTGGCTGGCTGGCTGCTGAGTTGGTGCGGTGGCAGAGCCTTCACAAAGATCTGCATGCCACCACGCAGGTGCTTGCTGAGTTGGCCTAGAGGCCGCACGTCGCCACGCAGGTGCTCGCCTAGTTGGTGCGTTGGTAGCTGCATGGGAACGGAGGCGGGGTCTTGGCAGATGTGGGCATGGGTGCGGCCCCGCGAATGTCTCCGGCAAGAGTCTTGCCGGGGCCCCGGCAAGGGTCTTGCCGTGGCATCGTGGTCGTCCCCGGCAAGCCCCTTGCCGGGGGTCTCGTGGGTATCCTCGGCATAAGGATCTCGCCGAGGATCTTCGTCTTCTGGTTATTCATCTAGTCTTGTATGTTTCTGGTCTTCACGGAGATCTGCATGCCACCACGGAGGCGCCTCCCGAACCTTGGTTCCAATGTGGTTGAGGATGTCGGAACTCTCAGGCTCTAGGGTGGCCGCCCTGCTGGCGTTGGACAAGCCGCCCCGGCAAGGCTCTTGCTGGGGTTGTGGAGGCCCCCCCGGCAAGAGCCTTGCCAGGGGAGTCCACCTCGCCCTTCTGCTCTCTGTGTTTCTAGCTTGGCGTTGGTCTGGTTGTCTTGTGCCTTTGCTTCCTTTGCCCCGCCAAGCGTAGCCAGGGGCGTGTGGCTGCGACTGTCCGCGCACAAGTAAAGGGGTGCAAAAAGGGACCCCTACTTTTGTACACCGACAGGAGCCCCGGGGCCTGGGCCACATATAAGAGCGGGGCGTTATTGGGCCAGGCCCAGAACGGTGCGCGGGCACGCGTGCGGTGGAGTTTTTACCACAGTAACTCCCTCGCTCATTGCGCTTCCCCACGACCCATGTTGAATGCGCTATGTGGGGGTCATGTGTGACGTGGGCGTCATGCGTGGGGCGGTTGCTGCCCTCATGCGTCACATCGTAGTAAATAGTAAAGAGGCGGCCCGCGCCTTCCCCTAAAAAAGGTAAAACCGTAGGCGCTGCTCATTTACCCTCTGCGCCTCTTCCAATCTCGGAACCGCCGTTCCTCTCTTCTTCCTCAGGCGAAAGATTCAAAGTTCTTGCCTCTGCTTGCTGCCGCCACCCCCATTGCTCTTGATCCTTCGCCCCCTTCCAGCTGCCATGGCGCCCAAAACCAGCAGGGGCAAGGGAGCGGCCAAGGATGCCGGGGAGAAGGACGTGCCGGAGAGCGAATCGGTGGTGCGGCGGACGCAGCTCGCCTACTTTCCATCGACAGTCGATGCGGTACACCTCAAGAACCTCTTCTTGCCCTAGTGGGGGAGGAAGACGACGGGGCAGCCTGCCACGCGCGTCATCCCCGCCGATTTTGCCGAGGACGGCCCGAATCGGTACCCCTTCTTCGTCGATTTCTTCTCTTGCGGGCTCTACCCCCCTTTCTCTGACTTCTTCAATGACGTCATGCACAGCTACGGCTTCCATCTTTTGGATCTCATGCCGAATGCCGTGGCGTGCCTGGCTCTCTTTGCCCACCTCTGCGAGGGCTTTGCCGGGGTGCTCCCCAGCACGGCGCTCTTCCGCCACTACTTCTACCCTCGCATCCAACCAGGGGGCGCCATCTCTGGGAGCATCGCCTGGATCCCGAGGACCCAGGAGAAAGGCACATACCCGGAGGGGGCCCAGAAGGAGAAGTGGGAGGAGTGGCGGGGCCGGTGGTGCTGGATCGAGGACAAGGACCCGCCGGAGTTCTGCCGGGTCCGTCAGAGCCCGCCGACCCGCCGCCAGGACTGGGGCGACCTTGACGTCAATGACAAGAAGCTCTCAATCGCCACCACTAGGATTCATCGCCTCACCGCGGCCGGGCTCACCCTCGAGATGATTGGGGTGGACTTCATCTGTCGCCGAATCGCCCCGCTACACAACAAGGGGAGGCCGGCCTGGGACTTCAGGAATGCGGCCGATTTCATGAGGCTCCGCCCTGGCATGAAGCATAACTTCACGGTGATGGGGCACGCCCATTTCTGCCAAAGGCTCTTCTAGCTCGACATGAACAGCGACGGCAGGGCGGAGAGGAGCGGCAAGGCCGCGAAGGGCGGCAAGGCCGTCAAGGGGACCCTGCTTGGGTTGCCGACGGGAGTGGTCCCGCTGAGCAACAACTCTCGCCAGTCCGCCATCATCGCCATGATGCCGGACTTCAACACGCACGACCTTGACCCGTCCTAGGCCGAGCCGCCAGCGGAGGAGGTGCAGGAGTTCTTCAACACTTTGTCGGAGGCTTACATTCGCGACGAGCCGCCGCTCATCCAGGACACCACCCGGGTGGATCTGGACTACATCGCCGCCAGGGCGGCGGAGGCGGCGCTTGCCAGGGAGGCCGGCGGCGCTGGCGGCATGGAGGACGAGGCCAACACGGCCGCGGTGGAGAGGGAGCTCGCCCAGTGGGTGGAGTCTGCTGGGGAGGCAAGCAGCGCCAATGCCGAGGCCCCCCTTGTTGAAGATGCGGCGACGAGTCATCCACAAAGGAGGTCGAGGTTAACGACCCCCCGGTCACGGGGAGGCAGCGCGTCCTGAGGCGGGCCAGCTCTGGTGAGCCGGTCCGGCCCGGCAGGATCACGCAGCGGCAGCCGCCCAGGAGCAGCTCGTGCGCGGGACAAGGGCGATGAAGGCCGCGGCAGCGACGAAGGCGGCGAAAGCCGCGGTGGCGAAGAGGAAGGCGACTGCTTCCTCCTTGTCCAAGCGGTACGAGACCCCATCTCCTTCCCCTTCGAGCAGCACCTTGGAGGCCGAGTTTGACCTCGGATCTTTCAGCCCGGCGAGGAAGAGGAAGCTAGTGGAGGAAGAGTAAGCATTTCGCCCCCCCCCCCCCCCGCATCATCTCCTGACGTCACTCCAATGTTATCCTTCTTTAATTTGGCGTTATCTTCACAGGGACGTGTACACGCTGGCCCAGAGGGTGGCGAAGAGGGCCAAGGCCTCAATGGGCGTCAAGCCCCCGGCGAGCACTTCGCTTACGCCGTTGGTGGTGGATAGCAGCCGAACAGTAGCCCCCGGCGTAGCCCCCGCTTCAGTCCCCAGCGTAAGCTCATCACTTACTCCTCCATTGACGAACTTTGGGGTGTGAATCTTTGATGCTGATCTTGCCGGGTTTGTAGGAGAAGAACGGCAGGAGAAGGAGCCACCGAGGGCCACCCCCAACGGCCGAGGGGCGTCCCCGGCAAGGGCATCCACCACCGAGCCCACGCTTATGGAGGAGGAGGGGACGAACTTGGGTGCCGGTGGTCACTTCCAAGACCAGCGCCGCTCCTCTCCTCTTAAACCACCGCCGCTCCTCTCCTGTTCCAATCTAAATCCAGCGCCGCTCCTCTCCTCTTCCATTTCAAAACCGCCGCCCCTCCTGTCCTGTTCCAATCCAAAACCAGCGTCGCTCCTCTCCTGTTCTATTCCAAAACCAGCGCTGCTCCTCTCCTCTTCCATTCAAAAACCACCGCCCGTGAGTGAAGGTGCTGTGGAGAAGTATATCGATGGAGGAGTACAACCGATACGTGAGGATCGCAGACGGCGACCCTGTGAAGCTAGCTAGGATGTTGCAGATACAGTCTTGGTTTGACAACAAGGACCAACTAGCGGCGACAAGGACATCCATGGCCAAATATCTGCAAGAGAGCGAAAAGGCGGTAATACTCCCGAAGGGAGTCACGTGGGAGTACATAGAGCTGCTCCTCTGGGCCATGGAGCAAACAAATTCACCGAATCCGATCGTGAGGGAGCGGTGGTGGGAGTATCGATCCCAGATGAAGCATCCACCAGAGATTGAAGGATCGAGCATCTACAGGGTGCCATTTGTGAGGGTGTCATGCTAGACCGAGCCGGTGGAGTCTTCGTCGACCGAACCCAATTGCAAGAGGAGAAAAGCAATTGGCCCGACGACGCTTCCCCGCCATCCTGTCCCTCGCCATTCATATTGTCTCACGAGGTGGCTGTCTGCCGCCGAGGAATAGGAGGGGACTGCCCCCCAGCCCAATAGTCGGGCAGGTTGTGAATTGTCAGGAGGAGCTTAGGGTTGTCAGTATTTGCAACTTGTGAATTGTGTTTTGTGTTGTGTATTTTGAGAGTACTTTCAGATATGAATGTCTTTTGAATTTCAGATTTGCAGTATTGAGCATATGAAGTATTTTATGAATTCTAGAGGTCTATTTTTAGCACTTAAAAAAATGTAGTTTCATAGGAGTATAAAAGGGCAGACAATGTGATTCTCAGAGAAGAAACTCCAAGTTTCAGTTTCAGATAAGAAACTGCAAGTTCAGTTTCAGATAAGAAACCGCAACTTTCCGAGGCATAGCATTTATATTAACACGGCCTTTTCAAACAGGGGTAGCATCATGTTGGAAGTTTTATTCATGGTCGAAAATGGAACTACCAGCCAGTTAACATCATGCTGATCAACATTCATGCATAGCACATCTTCATATGATGCACAGTCAAAAAGATATGCTATTTTCAAAATGCCCACACAATGCCGAGTGTGTGAAAAACAGAGAAAACGACGGACGAAGTTTTGGTAAGTGTTGGACGTGGTGTGCGCAGATGACAATGGGGACCCACATGTCAATAATGGCAGAGGCAAAAAATTTGGAGATATTTTCCCTGCATCAGGTGGAATCGAACCCGGGCGAAACAGCTGTCGGTAGTGTCACTTGGCCACTGGGATAGTTCAGTACTTTCGTTGCAAATAAGGCACTGCCTCAGGTGGCCCGATCTCCTCATGCGCCTTTGTGCGCTCGCCGCGGTGCTGTTGTCTGCCGTTGTGAACATGCTAAACAAACGAGAGGAATCTGGAGAGGATTGTACGTGGAGAGGCGGACAGTCGGGACCCACCAGGTCTATGGCCGTACGCAAGCAAGTGCCTCATTGAAAAAATACTTCCTCCTAATGCTATACTGACGTTGGGGCCCACGTGTTTGTCAACATAGTTACATCTTGTAGGTGCTTCAACGTAGTTACTAAAGGAGATAAATTCACAACGAAGCCGGGGAGCTGGCAGGTATCATTTATTATCACTGGGGTAGCAAGTTTTTTTTGAGACAAAGGGCAGCAAGTATCAGCTGAGTTTTGGGCTTCCCCGTCTAGGCTTTCTTTTTTAACATGCGCAGCCCACGACATGCCGGTTTGTATTTTCTTGAGGGCTGTCATGTATGGACCGGCCTATGGATCTCCCATCCGAGGTTTTATTTTCCTGAAACATCGACAGCCCAATTTATGTATTTTTTTTTGAAGAAAACGCACAGGTCTGTTCTATTTTTCTATATAAGAATAGGAACGCCTGGTCCAACTTATGTTTCCCTTCTAACTATATTGTATATATTTAAATTATTTTATATGTTATTATATATTATTGTTATTTTCATCATATATTTAACAGATACTTACATATGTAAGAAAACAATATCCCACACCTTATTAACTTATAGAAATAATTTCTTAACAATAAAATCCTGGATTTTTTTGGCAACGAAAATCCTGGTGATTGTGTACAAAAGCTTGGTAAGATTTAAGGACCAATGTAATAATAAATCACTTATTATTCAAATATACTTATAAAAAAATGCTCAGCCCCTGTTTATTTTTTGATAACATTACTGCGCCCAACCCAACATTATAATTAGAATCAGCCTAGCAAAATCATGTATTTCGAAAAAGTGCAAATGACCTGTAATTTTTTAGGAAAAAAATAAATGGGCCGCATGGACGCTACATTATTTGTTCACCCAACCCAGTAAATGGACTGTAATTAAAAAAAGATCAAATTGACTGTAAATTCTGAAAAAATGGGTTGAATACGTGCCACATTTTTGGAGGCGAAATGTGGGCCAATAGGTCGAAGCCAATGCAAGTCATTGTCAACTTAGTCAACAAATGATTCTGACATCGTTAGACGTTGGATCCAACGGCCGGCATCCATCTTCAATCTCTCGTCTTCTTCCTACAGCGTCGCTGGGACCACCTGCTCCCGCCTCCTGCTACTAGCAGCTCTACTTAGCACGCTTCATTGTGAAGCGCTACCCCACCATCGGCCAGGCCATCCCTCCACCCCTCCACACCTCCTGTTCTTCTCCGCCAACTGCCGAACCACACCGCACCAGAACTAGTTAACCCTCGTACACCTCTCCATCTACGACTCCACTCCCGCATCTTCCCATCTCCGGCTCATTGCTGCCCGGGGCCTCGCCGTCGTCCACCACCTTGGATGCGCTTGGCGCGGAGTGGTCAATGTGGTCAACGAACGACATCCATCGGAAGTAGACAGTGCGTGGAGAGGCTGACGGCTGGGTCCACGGCCGCACACAAGGAAATGCCTCCTTATTACGCGCAAAATAATGATTCCTCCACCTGACAGCTGGGACCCACCGGAAGGGCCTCTGCATTTCGTGAAAAAAAACGTTCCCCCGCTGACAGGTCGGACTCACTATCTATATCTTCGCACGCAAGGAAGTGCCTCCTTATTACGCACAAAAAAATGAATACCCCCTGCTAGCTGGGGGCCCACCATAGTGGGAGGCTAACTTCTGGGGCTACTAAGTTGACGGGGATGGAGGGATTTGTCAACTTAGTCAATACGAACGATTCTAGCTCCAGTGACTGTATGATGTCCATCCAATGGCCGTAGTGCTTCTTCAACCTCTGGTCTTCTTGCTCCAGCCGCCCAAACCAGCGGCGGTTGTGCCGCGTGCTCCTGCCTCCCGTGGCCGGCTATGATGCCGCGGAGGCCTCACCGCCCCCTACTACTCCCACCGCTGGCCAGGCCATCCCTCTACTCACCCACACCCCGTGTGTGACAGCCTGGTTTTTGCCCCCTCTTATTTGCCTGATTTTCATTTGGCGTTATTCTGAAATTTGGAATTTTTGAATCTTTTGATATGGACTTAAACACTTGGGTATCCTTGGCTTCCACCCAAGTGCTTCATTTCCCTCCCTAATCATCATTTCCCTTCTGATCCACCCCAAAATAATCTTTGGAATATTTTCCTTAAATGAAAAATATTCATTTTCCTCTCAAAAACCCTAGCTAGTTCAATATGCTCCAAAGCAACCCCAATTTTTATGGCCCAAAAAAATCTTAGATAATTCACAAATATTCTTTGAACCCTAGGACACATTCCTGAGCAAAAATATTTCATCACTTTTTGAAATATTTTTGCTACAGAAAATATTTTCTGTTCTGGACAGAAATGGTGGTTTCTACAGCAACTACCATTTTACTTGCTCCATTTTGCCTGGACTTTCTTGTGCATCTTCACCTTAGTAGATCATGGCTAACCTCCAAAGCATAGCCCCCAACTCCCATCCATTTGACCTCAGTAACCTCTCAAAGTTACTGATCAGAAACTTACTTGGCTTGTAAAAACTCCTCTACTGCACATGAATCCAAACCAAAGCGTGGTAAACTTCAAAACCACCACGAACAACAAGCCAGACATGATTTCTGGACGTAGGCTGGCCTGAGGGAAGAGTTCGGGCGGTGACCACGCGTGTCCACCATGCCATGCCTGCGTGTTGACACGCTCTGAGTGCCGCCGAGCGCTCTGTTCGCGCGTGCTCGCTTCCCCCGTCTGCCCGAGCATGCCAAACTTCGCCACCATCCTCGTCTCAACGCCAACTCCCCCCTGGCGCCCGCCGACGCCGGACCTCGCCGCAGCGAGCACGGGCACGGTCCGGCCAACACAACAGTGCGGTGCGCACTGTGCTCGTCGCCTTCTCCTCGCTCCTGTGCTCGTCCCTGTTCGCCAACAGTCGCCGCGTGAGCTGCGTCGCCTTCCCCCCTCTCACTAACGCCGCTCGTCGCCGGACGCCGTGGACAGGTGTCCACCAGCGGAGCCCGAACACCCCCTCTCCGCTCGCCTATAAATGGAACCGCCCCCAGCCTCCTCGAGCACCATCCACCACTTCCACCCACTCCTCTAGCACGTAGGCAACCGTAGCCCGGCCGGGCAGGCCGCGGGCCGCCGTCCCCGAGCTCGAGCTCGCCGGCGATCCCCTCTAGTCGTCGCGGTAGCTCCAGCCCCTCTCAGGCCAGGGCGACCCTTCCAGAGCCTCCGCCTCTCGTCGGTGAAGCTGTTCCGACCTCTTGGAGCCCCTGGAGTTGCCTCTGCTCGCCGTCTTCCTCATCTCCGACGACCACCGCATTCTTCCTCCGCTTGCGAGGTCGATTCCGACCACCCTAGCTATGCTACGGGTACGGGCAGGTGCGCCTCTGTCCCCTCTCTCAATCCCTCCCTCTCGTTTTGGCCAAGGAGCCCTCGTCGCCGGCAAGAGCTCCGGCGAAGCCGCGACCCCCTCTATTTCCTTCTCCCCCTCCTCCTCACCTGACTAGCGGGGCCCGCTAGTCAGCCACTCTGTACGCGCACGAAGTGGTACGAGTGGTGGCGCCCCTGGGCTTTACGCCTTTGACGTCACCCCCCCAGTTTGTTTTATTTTTATTCAAATTCATTTGAATTTACAGAAAGCTTCAAACAGCCATAACTCTTCAACCATAAGTCCAAATGAATTGATTCTTTTTGCATTGTGTTCTTTGCAAAGAAATCTAGCAGCTCACCAAAAATGAGATTTTTCTGTGCTGCCTAGATTTTCTGGTGATTTTCAGAAGTGTTCTTGATAGATTCTTCTTGTATTTAAAATTATTTTTCAGAGGGTGAGGCTTGTCTTGAGGATCACCAGAAGGCTTGTGAACCTCATCTGCACTAAGGCAAGCCACAACAACATTTTCATGGTGTCATTTCAATATTTATGATTTTCTTACTTGAATGAAATGATTAATCCATGCATTTAAATAACTATTATGTTATTTATATTCTGTTAAGTGTTTGTTAGTTATTATGCTTGATTTACAGAATGTTTGAAACTAGCTTAGTTGGTAAAGAAGCTAAGATCTACTTGTGGTAATGATAAAATGATTTGTTATGCATATGAGTAATTACTTAAAGTTATTTTCTTGCACAAATAAAATAGTAAATTTTGCTAGAAAATATTCTGTTAAGTGTTGTTTAGCCATTTTGCTTGAGTTACAGAATGTTTGAACCTAACTTGGTTGGTTAAGAAATTAGGATTTGCTTGTGGTGATGATAGTATAATTTTTTGCTATGCATATGAGAAATTAATAGAAGTTATTTTCTTGCATGAGAAAAATAATGAAACTTGCTACAAAATATCTTGTTAAAGTGAGAGTTACCCTGACCAGGAAAGTAATATAAGTTGTTGATGTTTATGCTTAGTGTGAATATGGTTGACATCAGTCATTTTTGTTAATATGTGATGCATGTGTAGTATTGCATTTCATGGCATGCTATGACACCGGTCATTTTCATTTTAAGTTGAACCTGAATATAACTCAACTTGAATATATCGTTGACTGGGTCATGGTGCCGCTGAATCGAGTTTTCCCAGTGCAACCACATTTGCCTTTGTGGGAAGGCCTTGATTCGGTCCATTGACATGCCTCTGGTCGGTGCCTCCAACTAGGGAAGGTTATGGGCATGCTTACCCTAGCCCGGTAAGCAGGCATAATCTTGTGTGCCCGTTGTTGAGATTATGGTACCGGGTCCCCGAGTGGGATCGTTTTGGCCACGACGGTGGTCGTTGTGTCTTTGGTAGACACGGGGCCACCCAGGACTAGCCCGTTGGGGATTGGGTCGGAGTGGCCAGGAGAGTGTCATGGCAATGGAGGGGTTTCGTCGGAATGCCGTTGGTCCACCCAAATGGGAGTGCGAGGCCATGGGTTCTGTGGTGTGGGTACAGTGTGCTACCTCTGCAGAGTGTATAATTTATCGATAGCCGAGTCCACGGTCACGGACGCCTCGCAGTAGGTCCCACCATGAGTCAACGTTTAATAAATTTGCACACTAAGTTATGAACTTTGCACTATTGATGATGGCGGAAAGGCCATCGAGATGTTCGAGACCAAATATTGGTCGTGGTTGTGATCACCGTAAGGATCATGAGTTACTATTGTCAAGACCACGATGGTGATTTGTTTGTGATCCATAAATGATCACGGTATGTAAGTCCGTCCCGAGGGACGTTCGAGCATGATCACAGCATGTTGGATATATGGTGTTGCATTATTATTAATTGGTTAATTATCATGATATTGTTTGTCATTATGATTATGCCTGTTGTGAGCTTGCAAGTACATTCAATGTACTGACCTGGCGTATCATGCCAGATTTCAGGAAAGTCTCATTGGAAAGGAGTGTTGTCCGGGTCTAGATCGTGTCCACATCGGTGTCCCTGTTCTATGGAACTTCCGCTACGACGTTGTTCCGCTGCCGCGTAGTTGTCATGATCGAGGCCCCTTTATGTTCACTAAATAATGTACATATTGTTTAGCCGCACCATGCGTGCCGCTTGGCCTCGACATCTGTTGTAATATAAACTCTGATCCGCTAGCATCAATAAAGCGGTTGTTTTCTGTACCAAGATGTTGTGTGTTGCCAGAAGACATGGTCTCTGGGCTGGCAATGCAGGGTAAACCGGTCGCTCTGAGCCGGGGTGCCACAACGCTTGGTATCAGAGCCGCGCTGACTGTAGGCCACGCTAGACTACGACGTGTTAACTGGATGCCAGACACGAGTAAGTTTGAGTGCTGGTAGCAGTTATAGCTGGTTGTTGCATTGCAGGAATTTGGTTTATTTTTTTATGCTAACCTGCTAATGGTTGTGAGTGTAGATGGCTCCGGTGCCGTACCCGTGCCAGTTGCAGCTGATGCCGTACACGTCACCGCACCTCCTTCGCAACGTGTGGCGTCGGCTGTACCCTCTCAGAGACGACCCAGTCTATCGTGTGTACCGGGAGCGTCTAGCAGACTCAGTGTATGAGTATCACGCAGTGGTTACTCTGCGCACCATTTCCGATTCCGGCTCTTACACTCGTACTTCTCAGAGCGGTTACGCCTCTACCGCTTCTCAGGCTGTCCAGTTTGCCGCATTCGAGGTCCTTGTCAAGCTTTGCTACAACGAGGTCCGAATGCACAACAACCCAGGTTTCTACTACTATCCTTCTCTGCATGACAATGGTCGTGTCCGTTTCCCTATCACCGATCCGGAGTCTGATAGTGTTGCTAGCCACCTTGCTCGATATGTCACCGCTAGCTATCTTCTGATCCACGAGCTGGCTCGAGAGCTGACTCGTGCCCGTACTGCTTTAGCCGCTGCTTTAGTCTCTACTAGATCTGGCACTGCTCCATCTTCTCTGGGATTTACTCCGTATATTCCAGTCAGTTCTAGTTCCCCTATTTCGCCGGTTACTCCTCCGAGTAGCACGGGCGTCTCGGCCGTGAATCCTCTCAGTGCTCCTGCCGAGTGGGTTTCGCTTCTCACTACTCCTGTAGCCCCGATGCTTCATCCTACCCCTGCCCCTGAGGGAGAGCCCTCAAGGCAGCGCCGTCGTGTTACCTTTAACCCGGAGGTTTCCGTTAAGCTCGTCAGTTTAGGATCCGAGTCTGCTTCAAGGGAGGAGACCGCAGCACCAGCAGAGCAGTAGTACCTCTGAGTATTCGCAGTCGTCCGGATGATGTACGGATGTAGTCGTACGAGTCATGATGTTTCGTTGCATGTATGAGAGTAGTTGAACCTGACATGTTGTTTATCTTTCATGTATGAGTCTATGTATAATTATGTTGGGACTTTATTCGCCGTATTTTCTTTGCTCTTTTGTTTTCTTCCGGGATTTGTTGCTGGCTTTTCCCCAAATTTATTCTAGGATGTTTCTCATCTCGATTGCTTTGTCTTGGGAAAAATCCACAATAGGATGACGCGGGGAGGCGGCAGTAGCAACGTTCGTGAGGGAACTCATGTTCGTCGTTCCGCACGACAGGCAGGACATTCTCCCGAGCCGTACGTTCCGCCACCGCCTCCACCGCCAAATCCGCCCTCCACCGAGCAAATTCTGCGTATGTTTGAGGAAAGAAGGGACAATGATCTGATTGAAATATTAAGAAGTGTGCAAGCTATGGTTGGACAGAATGGAAATCAGAACGGTCATTACTCAAAGCTGTCAGATTTTCAAAGGACCAAGCCACCCAGTTTCAGTCAGATTGTTGACCCATTGGATGCAGATGATTGGTTGCGTACCATTGAGAAAAAGCTTGAGATTGCTCGTACTGAAGAAAATGATAAAGTTCCATTTGCAACTCATTACCTTGAAGGCGCTGCTGCCATATGGTGGGAAAATGCAAAAGCCATGTGGCCTGTTGATGAAGAAATCACCTGGGAAAAATTTAAGGATCAGTTCCAGAAATATCATATCCCTACTGGAGTTATGAAGACTAAGCAGCGTGAATTTCTTGCACTCATCCAAGGAACTCAGTCGGTGGGTGAATATTTGCAAAAATTTAATCATCTGGCCCGTTACTCCCTTTATGACGTGGCCACCGAAGAAAGGAAGATTGACATATTTCTTGGAGGCTTAAATCCGCAACTCCGGTGTACTCTCAGTATGTTTGATTTCCCAGATTTCCAAACTCTGGTGAACAAGGCTTTCATTGCTGGACGGGAGCACAAGCTTATATCAGATAATAGGCCTGTTAACAACGACCACAAGCGCAAGTTTGAACCAAAGAAGGATGGGCAACTAGTGCAAAAGGCTCGTACCTGGCAGTAGACTCAGGTGGAATACAAGCCAAATTGGCAACAGAATGTTAACAAGACCACCACTCAAGTCAAGAATGTCGTGACCAACCCAATGCATGAGGAGCTTCGCGCAATAATTCTTGCTTCAGTTGTGGGCAGAATGGACATTATGCCAGACAGTGCCCCAAGAACAACAAGGCGAATGCCCTATTCAGGCCACAAGTCAACTTTATAGAGTCATGCCCGACCCAGCAAAACTTTACTGGGCACGTGCATCATCTCTCAGCCGATGAAGCCCAAGAGAACCCCGAAGTCGTCATTGGTATGTTTTCTGTTAATGACATACCTGCCGTAATTTTATTTGACTCTGGGGTTCCCATTCTTTTATTTCTCAGAGTTTTGCTGCCCAAAACAAATTTCCTTGTTCGCTTTTGGGCAAAAATATGCTGGTACAAACCCCGGGATCTTTACTCAAGAGCAATTTGGTCTACCATGATCTGGAAATCAATATCAACGGAGTCTACTTTCCCACCTCTATGATAATTATTGAGTCTGCAAAGTTGGATATTATATTGGGTATGAATTGGTTGACCCAATATCAAGTTTGCATAAACTGCGCATCACGAGAAGTCACTTTGACCAGTCTGAATGGGCAGACTACCAAATTCTATGCTCGCAAGAATATACCCAAGCAAGAATTGGTTTTCACCGCTGTGGCTGAGTTGGAATTAATTCTTGTGGTCAGCGAGTACCCTGATGTATTTCCAGAAGAACTGCCAGGCATGCCACCAGATCGAGAGCTGGAATTTGCAATAGATCTTGTGCCCAGAACTGCACCGTTATACAAGAAGTATTACCGGATGCCCTCATTAGAATTAGTGGAGCTAAAGAAATAGCTTGATGAACTGCTCCGGAAAGGATATATTCGTCCCAGCTCTTCACCATGGGGATCACCTGCTATTTTCGTAGACAAAAAGGATGGCAGCCTCCGCATGTGCGTAGATTACCGCCAGCTGAATGAGGTGACCATCAAAAATAAATATCCACTGCCAAGGATTGATGATCTGTTTGATCAGCTCAGTGGGGCAAAAGTATTCTCTAAGATCGATTTACGGACCGGATATCATCAGCTCAAGACTAAAAAGGAAGATATTCGTAAGACCGCATTCACTACTCGGTACGGTCTTTATGAATATACGGTGATGTCCTTGGTCTCACCAATGCCCCTGCTTTCTTCATGCATATGATGAACAAAGTATTCATGGACTTCCTCGACAAATTTGTGGTAGTCTTCATCGATGACATCCTCATTTACTCCAAGGGTGAAGAAGAGCACAAGGATCACCTCCGAGCAGTGCTGCAACGACTCCGCGACCATTAGCTATACGCCAAATCAGTATATGCGAATTTTTGCTCAAGCAAGTTGGGTTTCTCAGACATGTACTATCCGCCGAAGGTATAGCCGTGGACCCAAGCAAAGTAAAGGATGTGCTTGATTGGTTGGCGCCCACGACCGTGACGCAGATCCGGAGTTTTCTCGGATTAGCTGGATATTACCGTCGTTTCATTGAAGGGTTTTCCAAGATTGCTAAACCCATGACAGAGCTGCTCAAAAAGGATAAGAAGTTTGAATGGATGGAGGACTGTGAGAAAAGTTTCAATGAGCTAAAGATACGGCTGACAACCGCACCTGTATTGACTCTTCCAGACATTTATCGCAGTTTTGATGTGTATTGTGACGCCTCCAGGCAAGGCCTTGGTTGCGTACTTATGCAAGACAGCAAGGTAGTAGCATATGCATCGCGACAGCTACGACCCCACAAGGGAAATTATCCTACTCATGATTTGGAATTGGCTGCGGTGGTTCATGCGCTAAAAATTTGGAGACACTACCTCATTGGAAAAAGGTGCCAAATTTTTACCGATCACAAAAGTCTTAAATACATATTTACTCAGCCGGATTTAAATCTCCGTCAACGAAGATGGCTAGAGTTGGTCAAGGATTATGATCTTGGAATAAATTACCACCCGGGTAAGGCCAACGTGGTTGCCGATGCTCTCAGTCGAAAGCCTGCCAGCTTAAATGTCATATTGAAATCCTTGGCTCCCGAACTCCAAGAGGAGATCGCTCAGCTCAACCTGGTCATAGTGGATGCTGGCCTCGCTAATATTTTGGAAGTTACCCCCACACTTGAGGAAGAGATCCGCAAGGCCCAGCCATCTGACATCAAGCTGCAAAAACGTGCCAAGAGCCCGATGGCTGAGCAGACCCCAGATTTCTCCAAGGACAAATTCGGTACCCTCCGATTCCGTGGAAGGATTTGTGTACCCAATCAGCCTGACTTAAAGCAGAAAATCTTGTCGGAAGCACACAAATCCTCATATTCCATTCACCCGGGAGGTACGAAAATGTATGAAGACCTTAGACAAATATTCTGGTGGGATGGAATGAAGAAAGACATTGCCTATTTTGTGGCCTGTTGCGACATATGCAACAAGGTGAAGGCAGAACATCAGAAGCCAGCCGGACTTCTCCAACCGCTGCCAGTTTCGCAATGGAAATGGGATGAAGTTTGTATGGATTTCATTACAGGACTGCCTTAGACTCAGCGAGGCAAGGATGCAATCTGGGTCATAGTGGACACCTTACCCAAGGTTGCTCACTTCATTCCGATCAACACCAGATACCGAGCGGATCAACTTGCACAGCTGTATGTATCCAGAATAGTCAGTCGGCATGGAGTACCCCGAACCATCACTTCCGACCGAGGTTACCTGTTTACCTCCGCTTTTTGGTCACGTCTCCATCAAGCCTTGGGGACAGCGCTGAAATATAGTACTGCTTATCATCCTCAGACAGATGGACAAACAGAGCGGGTAAATCAAATACTCGAAGATATGTTGCGAGCCTGTGCTTTAGCCCAAGGACCTAAATGGGAAGACTGCTTGCCATATGCCGAGTTTTCTTATAACAAAAACTTCCAGACCAGTCTAAAGATGTCACCGTATGAAGCTCTGTATGGCCGTAAGTGCCGCACTCCTTTAAATTGGTCTCAAACTGGAGATAGCCGTATCTCCGGAACAGATCTCATGATGGAAGCTGAGAAACAATTTAAGGAAATCAGAGACAGATTGCAATTGGCCAAATCTCGACAGAAAAGTTATTATGATGCAAAGCACCGACAGATCAATTTTGAACCCGGAGAACACGTATACCTCCGAGTCACTCCTATGAAAGGCGTCAAGAGATTCCAGACCCGTGGAAAATTGGCACCCAAATTTATTGGTCCATTCCCGGTTATGTCCCGAGTGGGTACTGTGGCATATCAGTTGGAACTACCCGCTGAATTGGCAGACGTGCATAACGTGTTTCATGTTTCACAATTAAGACATTGCATATCCCCGCCTGAGAAAAGGACTGCTATGGCTGAGGTAGAATTGGCAAATGATTTGACCTATGAAGAAAGACCGTTTAGAATTTTGCATCAGATGGAAAGGGTCACTCGCCGTAAAGCAAGAAAATTCTACAAGGTTCAGTGGGAGCATCACACAGAATCAGAATCAACTTGGGAGCGAGAAGAATTCCTAAGGGCTCATTATCCAGAGTGGTTTTCCCAAGCAACTGAGTCTCGAGGACGAGATTCATTCTAAGTGGGGGAGGTTTGTGACAGCCTGGTTTTTGCCCCCTCTTATTTGCCTGATTTTCATTTGGAGTTATTATGAAATTTGGAATTTTTGAATGTTTCATATGGACTTAAACACTTGGGTATCCTTGGCTTCCACCCAAGTGCTTCATTTCCCTCCCTAATCATCATTTCCCTTCTGATCCACCCCGAAATAATCTTTGGAATATTTTCCTTAAATGAAAAATATTCATTTTCCTCTCAAAAACCCTAGCTAGTTCAATATGCTCCAACGCAACCCCAATTTTTATGGCCCAAAAAAATCTTAGATAATTCACAAATATTCTTTCAACCCTAGGACACATTCCTGAGCAAAAATATTTCATCACTTTTTGGAATATTTTTGCTACAGAAAATATTTTCTGTTCTGGACAGAAATGGTGGTTTCTACAGCAACTACCATTTTACTTGCTCCATTTTGCATGGACTTTCTTGTGCATCTTCACCTTAGTAGATCATGGCTAACCTCCAAAGTACAGCCCCCAACTCCCAGCCATTTGACCTCAGTAACCTCTCAAAGTTACTGATCAGAAACTTACTTGGCTTGTAAAAACTCCTCTACTGCACCTGAATCCAAACCAAAGCGTGGTAAACTTCAAAACCACCACGAACAACAAGCCAGACATGATTTTTGGACGTAGGCTGGCCTGAGGGAAGAGTTCGCGCGGTGACCACGCGTGTCCACCATGCCATGCCTATTGGGAATCGTAGCATAATTTTAAAATTTTCCTACGTTCACCAAGATGCATCTATGGAGTATACTAGCAACGAGGGAAGGGAGTGCATCTACATACCCTTGTAGATCGCGAGCGGAAGCGTTCCAATGAACGTGGATGACGGAGTCGTACTCGCCGTGATCCAAATCACCGATGACCGAGTGCCGAACGGACGGCACCTCCGCGTTCAACACACGTACGGTGCAGCGACGTCTCCTCCTTCTTGATCCAGCAAGGGGGAAGGAGAGATTGATGGAGATCCAACAGCACGACGGCGTGGTGGTGGATGTAGCGGGTCTCCGGCAGGGCTTCGCCGAGCTTCTACGAGAGAGAGAGAGGTGTAGCAGGGAGGAGGGAGGCGCCCAAGGCTGTGTGTTGCTGCCCTCCCTCCCCCCCTTTATATAGGCCCCTGGGGGGGTGCCGGCCCTAGAGATGAGATCTCATGGGGGGGGCGGCGGCCACAAAGGGGGGAAGGGGTTGCCTTGCCCCCCAAGGCATGGGGAAACTCCCCCTAGGGTTCTCAACCCTAGGCGCATGGGGGGAGGCCCAAGGGGGGGCGCCCCAGCCCACTAAGGGCTGGTTCCCTTCCACTTTCAGCCCACGGGGCCCTCCGGGATAGGTGGCCCCACCCGGTGGACCCCCGGGACCCTTCCGGTGGTCCTGGTACAATACCGGTAACCCCCGAAACTTTCCCGGTGGCCGAAACTGGACTTCCTATATATAATTCTTCACCTCCGGACCATTCCGGAACCTCTCGTGACGTCCGGGATCTCATCCGAGACTCCGAACAACTTTCGGGTTTCCGCATACATATATCTCTACAACCCTAGCGTCACCGAACCTTAAGTGTGTAGACCCTACGGGTTCGGGAGACATGCAGACATGACCGAGACGCCTCTCCGGTCAATAACCAACAGCGGAATCTGGATACCCATGTTGGCTCCCACATGTTCCACGATGATCTCATCGGATGAACCACGGTGTCGAGGATTCAATCAATCCCGTATGCAATTCCCTTTGTCAATCGGTATGTTACTTGCCCGAGATTCGATCGTCGGTATCCCAATACCTTGTTCAATCTCGTTACTGGCAAGTCTCTTTACTTGTACCGCAATGCATGATCCCGTGACTAACGCCTTAGTCACATTGAGCTCATTATGATGATGCATTACCGAGTGGGCCCAGAGATACCTCTCCGTCACACGGAGTGACAAATCCCAGTCTCGATCCGTGCCAACCCAACAGACACTTTCGGAGATACCCGTAGTGCACCTTTATAGTCACCCAGTTACGTTGTGACGTTTGGCACACCCAAAGCACTCTTACGGTATCCGGGAGTTGCACGATCTCATGGTCTAAGGAAAAGATACTTGACATTGGAAAAGCTCTAGCAAACGAAACTACACGATCTTTTATGCTATGCTTAGGATTGGGTCTTGTCCATCACATCATTCTCCTAATGATGTGATCCCGTTATCAATGACATCCAATGTCCATAGTCAGGAAACCATGACTATCTGTCGATCAACGAGCTAGTCAACTAGAGGCTTACTAGGGACACTTTGTGGTCTATGTATTCACACATGTATTACGATTTCCGGATAATACAATTATAGCATGAATAATAGACAATTACCATGAACAAAGAAATATAATAATAACCATTTATTATTGCCTCTAGGGCATATTTCCAACAGTCTCCCACTTGCACTAGAGTCAATAATCTAGTTACATTGTGATGAATCGAACACCCATTGCGTCCTGGTGTTGATCATGTTTTGCCCTAGGGAGAGGTTTAGTCAACGGATCTGCTACATTCAGGTCCGTGTGTACTTTACAAATATCTATGTCTCCATTTTGAACACTTTCACGAATGGAGTTGAAGCGACGCTTGATATGCCTGGTCTTCCTGTGAAACCTGGGCTCCTTCGCAAGGGCAATGGCTCCAGTGTTGTCACAGAAGAGAGTCATTGGGCCCGACGCATTGGGAATCACCCCTAGGTCGGTAATGAACTCCTTCATCCAGACTGCTTCCTGTGCTGCCTCCGAGGCTGCCATGTACTCCGCTTCACATGTAGATCCCGCCACGACTCTTTGCTTGCAACTGCACCAGCTTACTGCTCCTCCATTCAAAATATACACGTATCCGGTTTGTGACTTCGAGTCATCCAGATCTGTGTCGAAGCTAGCGTCGACGTAACCCTTTACGACGAGCTCTTCGTCACCTCCATAAACGAGAAACATATCCTTAGTCCTCTTCAGGTACTTCAGGATATTCTTGACCGCTGTCCAGTGTTCCTTGCCGGGATTACTTTGGTACCTTCCTACCAAACTTACGGCAAGGTTTACATCAGGTCTGGTACACAGCATGGCATACATAATAGACCCTATGGCCGAGGCATAGGGGATGACACTCATCTCTTCTATATCTTCTGCCGTGGTTGGGCATTGAGCCGTGCTCAATTGCACACCTTGCAATACAGGCAAGAACCCCTTCTTGGACTGATCCATATTGAACTTCTTCAATATCTTGTCAATATCATCATCATTAACTTCCTCCCTAGTCGGTGTAGGCACCACAGGAACATTTTCCCGCGCTGCGCTACTTTCCGGTTCGGAAGGGGTGACTATCACCTCATCAAGTTCCACTTTCCTCCCACTCAATTCTTTCGAGAGAAACTCCTTCTCCAGAAAGGACCCGTTCTTGGCAACGAAGATCTTGCCTTCGGATCTGAGGTAGAAGGTATACCCAATAGTTTCCTTAGGGTATCCTATGAAGACGCATTTTTCCGATTTGGATTCGAGCTTTTAAGGTTGAAGTTTCTTGACATAAGCATCACATCCCCAAACTTTTAGAAACGACAGCTTAGGTTTCTTCCCAAACCATAATTCATACGGTGTCGTCTCAACGGATTTTGACGGAGCCCTATTTAAAGTGAATGCGGCAGTCTCTAAAGCATAACCCCAAAACGAGAGCGGTAAATCGGTAAGAGACATCATAGCTCGCACCATATCCAATAGAGTGCGATTACGACGTTCGGACACACCATTTCTCTGAGGTGTTCCAGGCGGCGTGAGTTGTGAAACTATTCCACATTTCCTTAAGTGTGCACCAAACTCGTGACTTAAATATTCTCCACCACGATCTGATCGTAGGAATTTTATTCTCCTGTCACGTTGATTCTCAACTTCACTCTGAAATTCCTTGAACTTTTCAAAGGTTTCAGACTTGTGTTTCATCAGGTAGACATACCCATATCTACTTAAATCATCAGTGAGAGTGAGAACATACGATATCCTCCGCGAGCCTCAACACTCATTGGACCACACACATCGGTATGTATGATTTCCAATAAGTTGGTTGCTCGCTCCATTGTTCCGGAGAACGGAGTCTTGGTCATCTTACCCATGAGGCATGGATCGCACGTGTCAAATGATTCGTAATCAAGAGACTCCAAAAGTCCATCTGCATGGAGCTTCTTCATGCGCTTGACACCAATGTGACCAAGGCGGCAGTGCCACAAGTATGTGGGACTATCGTTATCAACTTTACATCTTTTGGTATTCACACTATGAACATGTGTAACATCACGTTCGAGATTCATCAAAAATAAACCATTGACCAGCAGGGCATGACCATAAAACATATCTCTCAAATAAATAGAACAACCATTATTCTCAGATTTAAATGAGTAGCCATCTCGAATTAAACGAGATCCAGATACAATGTTCATGCTCAAAGCTGGCACTAAATAACAATTATTGAGGTTTAAAACTAATCCCGTGGGTAGATGCAGAGGTAGCGTGCCAACGGTGATCACATCGACCTTGGAACCATTCCCGACGCGCATCGTCACCTCGTCCTTTGCCAGTCTCCGTTTATTCCGTAGTTCCTGCTTTGAGTTACAAATATGAGCAACCGCACCGGTATCAAATACCCAGGAGCTACTACGAGTACTGGTAAGGTACACATCAATTACTTGTATATCACATATACCTTGGGTGTTGCCGGCCTTCTTCTTGTCCGCTAAATATTTGGGGCAGTTCCGCTTCCAGTGACCACTTCCCTTGCAATAAAAGCACTCAGTCTCGGGCTTGGGTCCATTCTTTGACTTCTTCCCGGTAACTGGCTTACCGGGCGCGGCAACTCCCTTGCCGTCCTTCTTGAAGTTCTTCTTACCCTTGCCCTTCTTGAACTTAGTGGTTTTATTCACCATCAACACTTGATGTTCTTTTCTGATTTCTACCTCAGCTGATTTCAGCATTGAATATACCTCAGGAATGGTCTTTTCCATCCCCTGCATATTGAAGTTCATCACAAAGCTCTTGTAGCTTGGTGGAAGCGACTAGAGGATTCTGTCAACGACCGCGTCATCCGGGAGATTAACTCCCAGCTGAGACAAGCGGTTGTGCAACCCAGACATTCTGAGTATGTGCTCACTAACAGAACTGTTCTCCTCCATTTTACAGCTGAAGAACTTGTCGGAGACATCATATCTCTCGACCCGGGCATGAGCTTGAAAAACCAGTTTCAGCTCCTCGAACATCTCATATGCTCCATGTTTCTCAAAACGCTTTTGGAGACCCGGTTCTAAGCTGTAAAGCATGCCGCACTGAACGAGGGAGTAATCATCAACACGCTGCTGCCAAGCGTTCATAACGTCTTGGTTCTCAGGGATTGGTGCTTCACCTAGCGGTGCTTCTAAGACATAATCTTTCTTGGCTGCTATGAGGATGATCCTCAGGTTCCGGACCCAGTCCGTATAGTTGCTGCCATCATCTTTCAGCTTGGTTTTCTCTAGGAACGCGTTGAAATTGAGGACAACGTGGGCCATTTGATCTACAATACATAGTGTAAAGATTTTAGACTAAGTTCATGATAATTAAGTTCATCTAATCAAATTTTTAATGAACTCCCACTCAGATAGACATCCCTCTAGTCATCTAAGTGAAACATGATCCGAATTCAACTAGGCCGTGTCCGATCATCACGTGAGACGGACTAGTCAAGATCGGTGAACATCTCCATGTTGATCGTATCTTCTATACGACTCATGCTCGACCTTTCGTTCCTCCGTGTTCCGAGGCCATGTCTGTACATGCTAGGCTCGTCAAGTCAACCTAAGTGTATTGCGTGTGTTCCGAGGCCATGTCTGTACATGCTAGCCTCGTCAACACCCGTTGTATTCGAACGTTAGAATCTATCACACCCAATCATCACGTGGTGCTTCGAAACAACGAACCTTCGCAATGGTGCACAGTTAGGGTGAACACTTTCTTGAAATTATTATAAGGGATCATCCTACTTGCTACCGTCGTTCTAAGCAAATAAGATGCAAAAAGATGATAAACATCACATGCAATCAAATAGTGACATGATATGGCCAATATCATCATGCTCCTTTGATCTCCATCTTCGGGGCACCATGATCATCTTTGTCACCGGCATGACACCATGATCTCCATCATTGTGTCTTCATGAAGTCGTCACGCCAACGATTACTTCTACTTCTATGGCTAACCCGTTTAGCAACAAAGTAAAGTAATTTACATGGCGTTATTCAATGACACGCTGGTCATGCAAAATAATAAAGACAACTCCTATGGCTCCTGCCGGTTCTCATACTCATCGACATGCAAGTCGTGATTCCTATTACAAGAATATGATCAATCTCATACATCACATATATCATTCATCACATCTTCTGGCCATATCACATCACATAGCACTTGCTGCAAAAACAAGTTAGACGTCCTCTAATTGTTGTTGCAAGTTTTACGTGGTTTGTAGGTTTCTAGCAAGAACGATTTCTTACCTACGTATGACCACAACGTGATTTGCCAATTTCTATTTACCCTTCATAAGGACCCTTTTCATCGAATCCGTTCCGACTAAAGTAGGAGAGACAGACACCCGCTAGCCACCTTATGCAACTAGTGCATGTCAGTCGGTGGAACCTGTCTCACGTAAGCGTACGTGTAAGGTCGGTCCGGGCCGCTTCATCCTACAATGCCGCCGAAACAAGAAACGACTAGTAGCGGCAAGAAGAATTGGCAAACTCAACGCCCACAACTGCTTTGTGTTCTACTCGTGCATAGTAACTACGCATAGGCCTGGCTCTGATACCACTGTTGGGAATCGTAGCATAATTTTAAAATTTTCCTACGTTCACCAAGATGCATCTATGGAGTATACTAGCAACGAGGGAAGGGAGTGCATCTACATACCCTTGTAGATCGCGAGCGGAAGCGTTCCAATGAACGTGGATGACGGAGTCGTACTCGCCGTAATCCAAATCACCGATGACCGAGTGCCGAACGGACGGCACCTCCGCGTTCAACACACGTACGGTGCAGCGACGTCTCCTCCTTCTTGATCCAGCAAGGGGGAAGGAGAGGTTGATGGAGATCCAACAGCACGACGGCGTGGTGGTGGATGTAGCGGGTCTCCGGCAGGGCTTCGCCGAGCTTCTACGAGAGAGAGAGAGGTGTAGCAGGGAGGAGGGAGGCGCCCAAGGCTGTGTGTTGCTGCCCTCCCTCCCCCCCTTTATATAGGCCCCTGGGGGGGTGCCGGCCCTAGAGATGAGATCTCATGGGGGGGGCGGCGGCCACAAAGGGGGGAAGGGGTTGCCTTGCCCCCCAAGGCATGGGGAAACTCCCCCTAGGGTTCTCAACCCTAGGCGCATGGGGGGAGGCCCAAGGGGGGGCGCCCCAGCCCACTAAGGGCTGGTTCCCTTCCACTTTCAGCCCACGGGGCCCTCCGGGATAGGTGGCCCCACCCGGTGGACCCCCGGGACCCTTCCGGTGGTCCTGGTACAATACCGGTAACCCCCGAAACTTTCCCGGTGGCCAAAACTGGACTTCCTATATATAATTCTTCACCTCCGGACCATTCCGGAACCTCTCGTGACATTCAGGATCTCATCTGGGACTCCGAACAACTTTCGGGTTTCCGCATACATATATCTCTACAACCCTAGCGTCACCGAACCTTAAGTGTGTAGACCCTACGGGTTCGGGAGACATGCAGACATGACCGAGACGCCTCTCCGGTCAATAACCAACAGCGGGATCTGGATACCCATGTTGGCTCCCACATGTTCCACGATGATCTCATCAGATGAACCACGGTGTCGAGGATTCAATCAATCCCGTATGCAATTCCCTTTGTCAATCGGTATGTTACTTGCCCGAGATTCGATCGTCGGTATCCCAATACCTTGTTCAATCTCGTTACTGGCAAGTCTCTTTACTCGTACCGCAATGCATGATCCCGTGACTAACGCCTTAGTCACATTGAGCTCATTATGATGATGCATTACCGAGTGGGCCCAGAGATACCTCTCCGTCACACGGAGTGACAAATCCCAGTCTCGATCCGTGCCAACCCAACAGACACTTTCAGAGATACCCGTAGTGCACCTTTATAGTCACCCAGTTACGTTGTGACGTTTGGCACACCCAAAGCACTCTTACGGTATCCGGGAGTTGCACGATCTCATGGTCTAAGGAAAAGATACTTGACATTGGAAAAGCTCTAGCAAACGAAACTACACGATCTTTTATGCTATGCTTAGGATTGGGTCTTGTCCATCACATCATTCTCCTAATGATGTGATCCCGTTATCAATGACATCCAATGTCCATAGTCAGGAAACCATGACTATCTGTCGATCAACGAGCTAGTCAACTAGAGGCTTACTAGGGACACTTTGTGGTCTATGTATTCACACATGTATTACGATTTCCGGATAATACAATTATAGCATGAATAATAGACAATTACCATGAACAAAGAAATATAATAATAACCATCTATTATTGCCTCTAGGGCATATTTCCAACAATGCCTGCGTGTCGACACGCTCTGAGTGCCGCCGAGCGCTCTGTTCGCGCGTGCTCGCTTCCCCCGTCTGCCCGAGCGTGCCTAACTTCGCCACCATCCTCGTCTCAACGCCCTTAACTCCCCCTGGCGCTCGCCGAAGCCGGAGCACGGGCACGGTCCGGCCAACACAACAGTGCGGTGCGCACTGTGCTCGTCGCCTTCTCCTCGCTCCTGTGCTCGTCCCCGTTCGCCAACAATCGCCGCGTGAGCTGCGTCGCCTTCTCCCGCTCTCACTGACGTCGCTCGTCGCTGGGCGCCATGGACAGGTGTCCACCGGCGGAGCCCGAACCCCCCCCTCTCCGCTCGCCTATAAATGGAGCCGCCCCCAGCCTCCTCGAGCCCCATCTACCACTCCCACCCACTCCTCTAGCACGTAGGCAACCGTAGCCCGGCCGGGCAGGCCGCGGGCCGCCGTCCCCGAGCTCGAGCTCGTCCGCGATCCCCTCTGGTCGTCGCGGTAACTCCAGCCCCTCTCAGGCCAGGGCGACCCTTCCAGAGCCTCCACCTCTCGTCGGTGAAGCTGTTCCGACCTCCTGGAGCCCCTGGAGTTGCCTCTGCTCGCCGTCTTCCTCATCTCCGGCGACCACCGTATTCTTCCTCCGCTTGCGAGGTCGATTCTGACGCCGTCTGACCACCCCTAGCTACGCTACGGGTACGGGCAGGTGCGCCTCCGTCCCCTCTCTCAATCCCTCCCTCTCGTTTTGGCCAAGGAGCACTCGTCGCCGGCGAGAGCTCCGGCGAAGCCGCGACCCCCTCTGTTTCCTTCTCCCCCTCCTCCTCACCTGACTAGTGGGGCCCGCTAGTCAGCCACTCTGTACGCGCGCGAAGCGGTACGAGAGGTGGCGCCCCTGGGCTTTACTCCTTCGACGTCACCCCCCTAGTTTGTTTTATTTTTATTCAAATTCATTTGAATTTATAGAAAGTTTCAAACAGCCATAACTCTTCAACCATAAGTCCAAATGAATTGATTCTTTTTGCATTGTGTTCTTTGCAAAGAAATCTAGCAGCTCACCAAAAATGAGAATTTTCTGTGCTGCCTAGATTTTCTGGTGATTTCCAGAAGTGTTCTTGATATCTTCTTCTTGTATTTAAAATTATTTTCAGAGGGTGAGGCTTGTCTTGAGGATCACCAGAAGGCTTGTGAACCTCATTTGCATGAGAAATTAATCGAAGTTATTTTCTTGCATGAGAAAAATAATGAAACTTGCTACAAAATATCTTTTTAAAGTGAGAGTTACCCTGACCAGGAAAGTTATATAAGTTGTTGATGTTTATGCTTAGTGTGAATATGGTTGACATCAGTCATTTTCGTTAATATGTTATGCATGTGTAGTATTGCATTTCATGGCATGCTATGACACCGATCATTTTCATTTTAAGTTGAACCTGAATATAACTCAACTTGAATATATCGTTGACTGGGTCATGGTGCCACTGAATTGAGTTTTTTCCAGTGCAACCACATTTGCCTTTGTGGGAAGGCCTTGATTCAGTCCATTGACATGCCTCTGGTCGGTGCCTCCAACTAGGGAAGGTTATGGGCATGCTTACCCTGGCCCGGTAAGCAGGCATAATCTTGTGTGCCCGTTGTTGAGATTATGGTACCGGGTCCCTGAGTGGGATCGTTTTGGCCACGACGGTGGTCGTTGTGTCTTTGGTAGTCACGGGGCCACCCAGGACTAGCCCGTTGGGGATTGGGTCGGAGTGGCCGGGAGAGTGTCATGGCAATGGAGGGGTTTCATCGGAATGTCGTTGGTCCACCCGAATGGGAGTGCGAGGCCATGGGTTTCGTGGTGTGGGTACAGTGTGCTACCTCTGCAGAGTGTATAATCTATCGATAGCCGAGTCCACGGTCACGGACACCTCATAGTAGGTCCCACCATGAGTCAACGTTTAATAAATTTGCACACTAAGTTATGAACTTTGCACTGTTGATGATGGCGGAAAGGCCATCAAGATGTTCGAGACCAAATATTGGTCGTGGTTGTGATCGCCGTAAGGATCACGAGTTACTCTTGTCAAGACCACGATGGTGATTTGTTTATGATCCGTAAATGATCACGGTTGGTAAGTCCGTCCCGAGGGACGTTCAAGCATGATCACAACATGTTGGATATATGGTGTTGCATTATTATTAATTGGTTAATTGTCGTGATATTGTTTGTCATTATGATTATGCCTATTGTGAGCTTGCAAGTACATTCAATGTACTGACCTGGCGTATCATGCCAGATTTCAGGAAAGTCTCATTGGAAAGGAGTGTTGTCCGGGTCTAGATCGTGTCCACATCGGTGTCCCTGTGCTATGGAGCTTCCGCTACGACGTTGTTCCGCTGCGGCGTAGTTGTCATGATCGAGGCCCCTTTATGTTCACTAAATAATGTACATATTGTTCAGCCGCACCGTGTGTGCCGCTTGGCCTCGACATCTGTTGTAATATAAACTCTGATCCGCTAGCATCAATAAAGCGGTTGTTTTCTGTACCAAGATGTTGTGTGTTGCCAGAAGACATGGTCTCTGGGCTGGCAATGCAGGGTAAACCGGTCGCTCTGAGCCGGGGTGCCACACCGTGTTATTCTGCGGTGATGACAGCATCACACCGCAGCCGAACCAGTGAACCCTCGTACTCCTGTCTACGTGGGCATCCACTGCCGCGTCTTCCTCGGCTCCATGTCGTCCCCTTTCTAGGCCTCGCTGTCGTCCACCGCCCTGGTGCTCTCGGCGCGGCGTGGTCAACGTTGTCAAGGAACGACTTCCATCGGAAGAGTATTGTACATGGAGAGGCTGACAGCTGGGTCCACGGCCGCAGCAAGGAAGTGCCTCCTTATTATACGCAAAATAATGATTCCTCCACCTGACAACAGGGACCCACCAGACGGGCCACCGTATTTCGCGAAAAAAAATCCCCCCTAACTGTTGGGACCCACCAGCTACATCTTCGCATGCAAGGAAGTGCGTCCATATTACGAGAAAAAAATGATTCACCCCCTGACTTCTGGGACCCACCAGCTACATCTTCGCATGCAAGGAAGTGCCTGACAGTTGGGACCCACCTGGTCGAAGCGTACGTAGCGTTGTCATTCTGGTCGCGAACGTGTACGTACATACTGGTCGATCGGTCTGTCTGCAGGCTGCAGCGATGAACCGTGGCAGTGTAAGGAGGGGCACGTGTCGTAGTAGAGGTGCGCACGTGTCATAGTAGAGGCACACACGTGTCGTAGTAGAGGAGCACATGTAGCATGTACACGTACGTATAGTCAGGGTGCAAGAAAGTAAATACGGCCACGTATGTACATACGGGCGGGGTCTTGAACGCCTACTCGCTCATACGTACGGCCAGGGATCATGTACATGGTTGGGTCGGAACGGAGAAACTGCGTCGTCGTGTTCATCGGGAGCCAACCGGCTGGGTCGGAACGGAATGTGTCATCGTGTTCATCGGGAGCCAACCGGTTTGGACGGAACAGCTGATCGGAGCGAGGCCTGGCGTATCGCAGAACAAAGGAAACGGCCTTGTGTTCGACCGGCCACGGTCGAAACGGGATCCTGTTCATCGGGAGGGGTCTGGCGTACCGCAAAATGGAGGAAACGGACTTCTCTTGGACCTCCCACGGTTGAAACGGGGTCCTGTTGATTGGTAGGGGTGTGGCGTACCGCAAAACGGAGGAAAAGGACATGTGTTGGAGCGCTACGGTCGAAAAAGGGGTCCTGTTCATTGGGACGGGTGTGGTGTAGCGCAAACCAGGACTCCAATGGATACTGTTCATCTCCACCGCCGACTGCCTCCACGGGCTACTGTTCATCCACCGTCGACCTCCTCCAGCCTCCACCTGCGACTGTTCATCCACGAGCTCTTGTTCATCTAGCCTCCACCGCTCCTCCACCAGCTACTGTTCAACCAGCCCTCTCCACGGGGTCCTGTTCAACCACCCCTGCACGGGCTACTATTCATCCAGCCCTCCACCGGCTACTGTTCAACCAGCCCTCCATGGGGTCCTGTTCATCCAGCCCTCCACGGGGTCCTGTTCATCCACCCCCAACCGGCTCGATCGGGGTCCTGTTCATCCAGCGGCAACGGCCTCTACTACCACGGGGTCATGTTCATCCAACGCCCCACCGGGAACTATTCATCCAAACCCCCCCCCCACAACAATGCTCACTGTTCATCCAGAGGTAGCATCGATCGGCTTCAGTTAGCAGCAGTAGCGAAGGAATCACTCGGATTCAGTTAACAGCAAGGGATCGATCGATTGCTCGGGTTCAGTAACGCATAGCCTGCAGTGCAATCGCTCGGGTTCAGTTAGAGCGCAACGCCTCGCACACAAGCGCGTACGTGTACGAGAGAAATGCGCATTGCTCGGCCCCGACCACCCATCGTAATCGGGAACTCCTCGATATTTTTCTCGCCCTCGCTTCTACCATGATTTTTTCCGTCATGCACGGCCCAAAGAATGTCATGCAGCTACGTCTCCGGCCCGCCTAGGACGAAAAGCCCATTTTCTTTCATGATTTTTTGTCATAGAAGTAGGATCCCACCACATCTATGATGATACTGGGTTTTGTCACAATTATCGTCATAGAAGTGTCATAAGCATGACATAATATTTTTTTCGTTCGGCCCAAAATGTCACGGATGTGTCTTTTTTTGTAGTGGTTCCGTGGTGTGGGTACAGTGTACTAACCTCTGCAGAGTGTGTGTTAAATCTATCGATAGCCGCGCCCACGGATATGGGCCCAGTTCATAGTCGGTCGCACTATGGGTCAACAGTAATAATAATAACTTGATTGATAACAACCCTGGTTTGATGATGAGAAAGAGAATGGTTGTGATCGAGAGGAGATCACGGAGGTATTGTGGATACTGAAGTTGGTTGATCTTTATGTGATCATGAGAGGATCACCGTGGTATCGAGGATACCGAGTTGTTGGATATTTGTTGTGTCATGCGAGAATCATGGGTAAAGGTCAAGCTCCTTGTGGTCGTTAATGATTACTACAGTATTGTAATACCAAGATTGATTGGATCCTGAGATGATCGCGTGATGTCCGGGATGGTAAGCTTATGCATGTGATGGTTACGAGGTAACCCGAGCAGAGTAAGTTGGTGCATGATAGCGTCATCATGTTGCATGATAGTATCATCATGTTCATATGTTCATGCCATGCTCATATTGTTCTAGCTGTATCATGTTCATCTTGTTCATGCTATGGTTGATCTGATAGTATCATGTTAATCCTTGTTAACCTGTAATTGCCATGTTGTTGTCTGTCTTGATTGCTCTTGGTTGTTGTGAGCTTGCAAGTACATTCAATGTACTGACCTGGCGTGTCATGCCAGTTTGTAGGTCATGCCAGATTTGATTGCTTGTCTACCGTGGATCTTGTTTGTGAGCTAGTATAAGCATTCTAGCCAGAGTCCCTGTGGAGTGGAGTTCATCACCGTCGTCGTTGTTCCGCTGCTAGAGTTATTCTGCTGCTTAGTGTTGTTCTGCTGCTGGCATAGAACAACCATGGCAGGCGTAGTGTCGTCGTGCCGATGTAATCCCCTTGTACTCATATAGATTATAATAAAGAGCTGATTTGTTCTATGCTAAGCAGTGACGTATCCCAGAAGACTTCTCCTCGATCTCTAGGCTGGAATACGGGGCGTTCCGGTTTCTCTGAGCCGGGATGCCACAGTTTGAGATGAGCCGCACGATGAAGGTAGCGACTCCTGGTAATCTGAGTCAAAAGGATTAAGAGGATGTCTTATAAGACCAAGTTTGGGTAAGGAAAAGGTGGAACTGTGTGGCACCTCAGCTAGCCGCTTACGGGCAGAGGGTTCATTAATTAACCCGTCCAATAATTCGCCTGAGCCGCCACTCCGTGTCTGGCGTCTTGTGTCATATTGTGCCTTCTTCAAAATAAAGTGTGGATCTAAGTGAGCATCTGGCTGAGAAAACTTTACTTTTTGGACAACCCGCCACACTTTCTCTAAATGGGTGGAGTCTGAACCGGATGAAACAGGAATTACCTCAGTATCTTCTGTCCGGCTTGTAGCAGCCTCTTCCTGTGAGGAAAGGGTGTCAGCTAGTTCAATAAAGAGTCGGCCAAGCGAGTCAAGTTCTACCTCTGATGGATTTTCAACATCTACTGACTCACCCACAACAGCCGGCTCAGTGGTGGTAACTTCCTTATTCTTCTTTAACTTCTTATTGGCTCTGGTCTTGGCCACGATAGTTTCTGGCTTCTTATTCCAGAAGGCAGAGTCAACCTGTATAAGTGCAAAAAAGATTGTGTAAGTAAGGCATGACATGGATTTAAAACATATTTAGCCAGATACAAACAAACACTTACATGCGGAGCTGGATTTTGTTTAAAGAACGGGGGCAGGCCAACTTTGTTGCAGTTTTCTTGAGACTCACCAAGCAAAGTCTTCACGGTTTTAAAGACTTCTTCAACTGTAAAATTGTGTTCGGTGTACCGTTGAGGATCATTTGACTCGCCAGAATACTCACACATCAAGCTAGGGCGGCGACTTACAGGGAGTATTTTCCAGGAGACCCAGCATCGGGCCAGATCAACTCCAATTAACCCGTTGGCTAGTAAAGCTTTAGCCTTGGGTAGAAATGGGAAGGCCTCCGCATGTTCTTCTAGGATAATTTCGCTTGGCGGGTCAAAATCTGCTGGAAGACGCTGAGGTCTATAACCCGGCAGGAGGTTCTCAGTGGTTGGAGTGGTGTTCTTGCAATAAAACCAAGTAGTCGGCCATCCTTTAGGGTGTCTTGGCAAGGTTGCGGCAGGGAAACTGGTATCTCTTCGTCTCTGAATAGATACTCCACCTAATTCTTGGCTTGGGCCATTCTGACATTCGGTCTGACGGTTTATATAAAAGAACTCTTGGAAGAGGGCATATGGTAGGCTCTGTTTGTAGATAGACCTCTGTTTGTAGAATCTCATGGGTACAAAAGGTTACGGCCGTGGAAAAGTGGTTTCGTGACTCCCCTGGAAGTTTTTGGGGTATTTGAGAATATATAGGAGGAAGATCTAGGTCAGTCACCGAGGGGCCCACAAGGTCGGGGGGCGCGCCCTCCACCCTTGTGGCCGCCTTGTGGCTCTTCTGACTTGCACTCCAAGTCTCCTGTGTGTCTTCTGGTCCAAGAAAAATCATCGCGAAAGTTTCATTCCGTTTGGACTCCGTTTGGTATTCCTTTTCTGCGAAACTCTAAAACAAGGAAAAAACAGGAACTGGCACTGGGATCTAGGTTAATAGGTTAGTCCCAAAAATCATATAAAATAGCATATTAATGCATATAAAACATCCAAAACAGATAATATAATAGCATGGAACAATCAAAAATTATATATACGTTGGAGACGTATCAGGCATCCCCAAGCTTAATTCCTGCTCGTCCTCGAGTAGGTAAATGATAAAAACAGGATTTTTGATGTGGAATGCTAACTAACATATTTATCCATGTAATTCTCTCTATTGTGGCATGAATTTTCAGATCTATAAGAATCAAAACAAAAGTTCAATATTGACATAAAAACAATAATACTTCAAGCATACTAAGAAAATAATTATGTCTTCTCAAAATAACATGGCCAAAGAAAGCTTATCCCTACAAAATCATATAGTCTGGCTATGCTCCATCTTCATCACACAAAATATTCAAATCATGCAAACCCTGATGACAAGCCAAGCAATTGTTTCATACTTTTGATGTTCTCAAACTTTTCCAACTTTCACGCAATACATGAGCGTGAGCCATGGACATAGCACTATGGGTGGAATAGACGGTGGTTGTGGAGAAGACAAAAAGAAGGAGATAGTCTCACATCAACTAGACGTATCAATGGGCTATGGATATGCCCATTAATAGATATCAATGTGAGTGAGTAGGGATTGCCATGTAGTATATGAAAGTGATATCATGAGAGACTCTCTATCATGAAGATCATGGTGCTACTTTGAAGCACAAGTGTGGTAAAAGGATAGTGGCATTGCCCCTTCTCTCTTTTCTCTTTTTTTTGTGGGGCCTTCTCTCATTTTTTTGGCCTCTTTTATTTTTTCTATTTTTTTGTCCGGAGTCTCATCCCGACTTGTGGGGGAATTATAGTCTCCATCATCCTTTCCTCACATGGGACAATGCTCTAATAATGAAGATTATCACACTTTTATTTACTTACAACTCAAAAATTACAAATCGATACTTAGAAAAAAATATGACTCTATGTGAATGCCTCCGGCGGTGTACCGGGATGTGCAATGAATCAAGAGTGACATGTATAAAAAATGATGAACGGTGGCTTTGCCACAAATACGATGTCAACTACATGATCATGCAAAGCAATATGACAATGATGAAGCGTGTCATAATAAATGGAACGGTGGAAAGTTGCATGGCAATATATCCCGGAATGGCTATGGAAATGCCATAATAGGCAGGTATGGTGGCTGTTTTGAGGAAGGTATATGGTGGGTTTATGGTACCGGCGAAAGTTGCGCGGTACTAGAGAGGTTAGCAATGGCGGAAAGGTGAGAGTGTGTATAATCCATGGACTCAACATTAGTCATAAAGAACTCACATACTTATTGAAAAAATCTATTAGTCAGTGAAACAAAGTACTATGCGCATGCCCCTAGGGGGATAGATTGGTAGGAAAATACCATCGCTCGTCCCCGACCGCCACTCATAGGGAAGACAATCAATAAATAAATCATGCTCCAACTTCATCACATAACGGTTCACCATACGTGCATGCTACGGGACTCACAAACTTTAACACAAGTATTTCTCAAATTCACAACTACTTACTAGCATGACTCTAATATCACCATCTTCATATCTCAAAACAATCATAAGGAATCAAACTTCTCATAGTATTCAATGCACTTTATATGAAAGTTTTTATTATATCCCTCTTGGATGCCTATCATATTAGGACTAATTTTATAACCAAAGCAAATTACCGTGCTGTTTTAAAGACTCTAAAATGATATAAATGAAGTATGAGAGTTCATCAATTTCTTTAAAGTAAAACCACTGTCGTGCTCTAAAAAGATATAAGTGAAGCACTAGAGCAAATTTGCCTAGCTCAAAAGATATAAGTGAAGCACATAGAGCATTCGAATAAATAACGATTCATGTGTGTCTCTCCCAAAAGGTGTGTATAGACAGGATGATTGTGGCAAACTAAAAATCAAAGACTCAAATCATACAAGATGCTCCAAGCAAAACACATATCGTGCGGTGAATAAAAATATAGCCTCAAGTAAAGTTACCGATAGACGAAGACGAAAGAGGGGATGCCTTCCCGGGGCATCCCCAAGCTTAGGCTCTTGGTGTCCTTGAATATTACCTCGGGGTGCCTTGGGAATCCCCAAGCTTAGGATCTTGCCACTCCTTATTCCATAGTCCATCAAATCCTTACCAAAAAACTTGAAAACTTCCCAACACAAAACTTCAACAGAAAATCTTGTATGCTCTGTTAGTATAAGAAAATAAATCACCACTTTTGGTACTGTTGTGAACTCATTTTTTTATTTATATTGGTGTAATATCTACTGTATTCCAACTTTTCCATGGTTCATACCCCCCGATACTAGCCATAGATTCATCAAAATAAGCAAACAACACGCAAAAAACAGAATCTGTCAAAAACAGAATAGTCTGTAGCAATCTGGAAGTTTCAAATACTTCTGTAACTCTAAAAATCCTGGAAAAATTGGAAGTCCTATATAATTTGTATATTAATCTTCTGCAAAAAGAATTAACTAAAAATCACTCTGAAGCAAAAAATTAGAATTGTTTTCGTGAGCGCAAAAGTTTCTGTTTTTCAGCAAGATCAAATCAACTATTAACGTAAGCTATCCCAAAGGTCTTACTTGGCACAAACACTAATTAAAACACAAAACCACATATAACCAAAGTATAGATGAAATATTTATTGCAAAACAGGACCTAAAAAGCAAAAACAAAAATAAAATTGGGTTGCCTCCCAACAAGCGCTATTGTTTAACGCCCTTAGCTAGGCATAAAACACGAATAGATCTAAGTATTATCATCTTTGGTATGCAATCCATAAGTGTCTCTCATAATAGATTCATAAGGCAATTTAATTTTCTTTCTTGTGATGTGTTCCATGCCTTTACTTAACGTAAATTGAAATCTAATGTTTCCTTCTTTCATATCAATAATTGCACCAATCGTTCTAAGGGAAGGTCTACCAAGAATAATAGGACATGTAGGATTGCAATCTATATCAAGAACAATGAAATCTATGGGCACATAATTACTATTTGCAATAAGAAGAACATCCTTAATCCTTCCCATAGGTTTCTTAATAGTGGAATCCGCAAGATGCAAATTTAAGGAACAATCATCAAATTCACGGAAACCTAACACATCACATAAAGTTTTTGGAATCGTGGAAACACCAGCAACCAAATCACACAAAGCATAGAATTCATAATCTTTAATCTTAATCTTAATAGTAGGTTCCCACTCATCATAAAGTTTTCTAGGGGTAGAAACTTCCAATTCAAGATTTTCTTCAAAACGCTTTGTTTTGATTATAAGCATGAGGAGAATTCAACATAGATAGTAACAAGGAAATACAATCTATTAAAGAACAATTATCATATTAAATTCCTTGAAATCCAAAAGAGTGGGTTCATTGCTATTTAAAGTTTTGACCTCTCCAATCCCACCTTTATCAATGTTTGCATCAAGATCTAAAAACTCCGAATCATTGGGACGCCTTCTAACTAAAGTTGACTCTTCTCCGGTCCCATCTTTATCAAGATTTACATTGGAAAACAAAGATTCAATAGGAGTCACATCAATCACTTTAAGATCTTCATCATTATTTTTAGCCTCTGGTTTGGCGGCCATTTTGTTTACTAGAGTAGCTTGTTTATCAGAAATTTGTCCTACCAAATTTTCAAGATGCGCAAACTGAGATCTCAAACCATAAAATTCCTTAGACATATCATCAAGCTCTTTATTCATGTATTCCATAGAACTTTTCTGCTCCTTGAGCTCGTTTCTAGAGAAATTGTTATGCTCAAATTGCAAAGACATGAAGCTTCTAACATTATTTTCAATTTCATCTAACCTCCTAAGGTGAGGGTCAACCTTATTTGGAGGAGTCATGAAGACTAGCCAAGCAACACACGAGTGCACAAAAAGCAAATGAAGAAGATGAACGGAAGAGGGGTGAAGAAAAGACGAATCTTTTCAAAAATCATTTTAGAAGTGGGGGAGAGGAAAAACGAGAGGTGAATGGTGAATAATGTAATGCGAGGGATGAGAGTTTATGATGGGTACTTGGTATGTCTCGGCTTGGCGTAGATCTCCCCGGCAATGGCGCCAGAAATTCTTCCTGCTACCTCTTGAGCTTGCGTTGGTTTTTTCCTTGAAGAGGAAAGGGTGATGCAGCAAACTAGAGTAAGTATTTCCCTCAACTTTTGAGAACCAAGGTATCAATACAATAGGAGACAACGCAACAAGCCACCGAATACCTGCACAAACAAACACCAACTTGCACCCAACGTGATAAAGGGGTTGTCAATCCCTTCACGGTTATTTGCAAAGTGAGATCTAATATAGATGGATAAACGGTAAAGTAATATTTTTGGTATTTTTGGTTTAGGGAACGGAAAGTAAAAGATTACAAAGAAAGTAAATAGGAAACTAGAATTGTAGATCGGAAACTTATATGATGGAAAATAGACCCGGGGGCCATAGGTTTCACTAGAGGCTTCTCTCAAGATAGAAATTATTACGGTGGGTGAACAAACTACTGCCGAGTAATTGATAGAAAAGCGCAAAGTTATGAAGATATCTGAGGCAATGATCATGCATATAGGCATCACATCCGTGCCAAGTAGACCGAAACGATTCTGCATCTACTACTATTACTCCACACATCGACCACTATCCAGCATGCATCTAGAGTATTAAGTTCACAAATAACGGAGTAACGCCTTAAGCAAGATGACATGATGTAGAGGAATTAACTCAAACAATATGATGAAAACCCCATCTTTTTATCCTCGATGGCAACAATACAATACGTGTCGGTTCCCCTTCTGTCACTAGGATCGAGCATCGCAAGATTGAACCCAAAGCTAAGCACTTCTACCATTGCAAGAAAAACCAATCTAGTTGGCCAAACCAAATCGATAGTTCGAAGAGACTTGCAAAGATATCAAATCACGCATATAGGAATTCAGAGAAGATTCAAATAATATTGATAGATAAGCTGATCATAAATCCACAATTCACTGGATCTCGGCAAACACACCGCAAAAGAGTATTACACCGAATAGATCTCCAAGAACATCGAGGGGAACTTTGTATTGAGAATCAAAGAGAGAGAAGAAGCCAGCTAGCTACTAGCTATGGACCCGTAGGTCTGTGGTAAACTACTCACGCTTCATCGAAGAGGCAATGGTGTTGATGTAGAAGCCCTCCGTGATCGAATCCCCCTCCGGCAGGATGCCGGAAAAGGCCCCTAGATGGGATCTCACGGGTACAGAAGGTTGTGGCGGTGGAAAAGTGGTTTCGTGACTGCCCTGAAAGTTTTTGGTTATTTGAGAATATATAGGAGGAAGATCTAGGTTAGGGGGTCACCGGGGGGGCCACAAGGTCGGGGGGCGCGCCCTACCCCCTGGGCGCGCCCTCCACCCTTGTGGCCGCCTCGTGGCTCTTATGACTTGCACTCCAAGTCTCCTGGGTGTCTTCTGGTCCAAGAAAAATCATCGCGGAAGTTTTATTCCGTTTGGACTCCGTTTGGTATTCCTTTTCTGTGAAACTCTAAAACAAGAAAAAACAGGAACTGGCACTGGGCTCTAGGTTAATAGGTTAGTCCCAAAAATCATATAAAATATCATATTAATGCATATAAAACATCCAAAACAGATAATGTAATAGCATGGAACAATAAAAAATTATAGATACGTTGGAGACGTATCAACCTCGCAGAAGACTTGGAAGTGGCAGATGTTGGATACAGAGTTTGGGCCTATATCTTGAGAGTGCAAGTTGAAGTAGTGCAAGACATCCCTAAAAAACTTAGACCCGGGTGGTGTAAAACCCCTGAGTATATGATCAGTGAAGACTATAATTTCTCCTTCAGTGGGAGTGGGGATTGTTTCTCCCTTGCTAATCCGCCATCCAATTTCCTGCTGAGTCGCCAATAGGCCTTGGCCTACATAATCATTGCGAATTTCTTCGGTAACCAGAGAGCACTCCTAGTTGCAGATGGTCATATTGAGTCGCCTAAAGGTATGAAGGTAAATTGAAAACAACGCATGAGTATAAGCCAACGTAACATAATGGCGGGTTAATTGAGATAAGCTATTTTTGGAAATTCTTGGCAAGTTATAAATTCATTGTTAAGCCGCCTGAAAGGTGAAGGGCGGGTCAATTATCTATGAATCCAAGATTGCTGAAATTTTGCTAAGTGTGGGACAAACAGGTTTCACAAGTTTGCGGCTATATTTACGGATCTACAGCAGTTCGGAAAAGGTGAATAATTGATAAACCTAGTGAGCATCAGTGGAAGAACATGCAAGGTGGGTGTTGATCCTGAATAAGAAGGGATCTATTCTATATAGAAGACAAAGGTCAAATCCACTACCACATTGCTCCCACATCATTTTTGGGATTGAAATATGGGTTCTATACATGAGCTGGATGAACTTAGACGAGCACTGATGAACTCTTATGAACTTGGGTGACCTAATGTACATCTATGTAGAGAAAGGGATGATACCTGGCAGTGTTGGTGAAGAGCGGATGATTGCCGCAGATCTCTGGTCCCAACATGTTGTGCAGTGGCCTTGACGGAGTGGTCGGCGAGGTTCGGCTGGCACGGCAGAGCTCTGGTCGCGGTTGAGGTTGCGAGGAAGAAGAAGAGGAGGAGACATGGGTAAAAGGTGAAAAGACAGGCCCCCTGCCCCTTTTTATAAGGAAAATATGGAATAGTGAAACGGCATGCGCGAAGACCAAGAAGGCATAATAATTACTATAGCATAAGAGGCGCCTCGATTTTTGGAATGGCTGGTTAATGCAAAGATCTGTTGTGACGTCATGAGGTTTTTCCTGAATTTAATAACATGACCTCATCTTTTCTTATGGTGGGTCGTGAAGGTTTGTTCAAGGTCAAGCTTTAGAATAATTGAAGAAGACTTGCCAACCAGAGGATGAAGATTGACATGAACAAGTTCAAATCAATCTGGGGACTAATGTTGGGGATATAACCCCATGGTGTGTCCTGCCCAGGAAGGGCCGGGTTACACTATTGGCGACTCATAAGTGAAAGCCTAAGTAGGCCCAAGAAGCCAAGACCTGAGAGACTGGAGGCGGCTTACAAGGTGGGCCAGGTGAAGGCCCAAGACCCAGAGATGGCGCATAACCCGGAGGTGTGAGTCGCCCAATGGCGACTTAGAACCAGAGTTGGTTATGTTTTATGATCCAACTTGGACTCTTGGAAGCCCACGGCCTCGACCTGTGTATATAAAGGCGAGACCCTGCGGCGGGTGAACTCAAGTTACAATCGAGAGCTAGGTTAAGCGACTCCACTCCCTTGTAATCAATACTCAATCAATACAATACAAAGCAGGAAGTAGGCTTTTACCTCGTCGGTTGGGGCCGAACCTGGGTAAACTCGCGTCTCTCGTCCTGTTCAACCCCTTTAAGCTAATCACCGTAGCCATGACCTCGCACCTAAGTCCTTTCACAAGGGCATCTGCCGTGACAACACCACGACAATATGTGTCGGAAAGTGTGCATGAAATAAGCTTTCCAAAAAGCCCAAAACCACCCTTTCTGGATTCTTGATGAGAGAGTTGTCAACGTTCGAAGTCGGGTTTGTCTGAGAAGTTTGAATCCAAGATTAGGGTGGGGGACTTGATCTAACTTCTCTTGGGCTCCGAGTGATGTGAGATAACTTCTTGTACATCACCTAACCATGGTCTTTGCTTGACCATCATTTCCTAATCAAATGTGAAGGAAGTAGTTGTAGGATTATATATCGACCGGGGGGGTTGAATGAGAGGTTTTAGCAAATTCTTCGGAGGAAGTGGTTTTTCAAAAAAGAGAGTAAAACTAACATAAGTAATGCTGAATTGAAGAATAACTAAAACGGGTAGCAAATAACTTAGAGAATGGTAATCTAAAATGACAGATACAGTAGCAAGCTTCACAGAAGAATAACTAATTATCAGTACAAGTAAACAAGCAAATAGTCTTCAAAATAGTAGCACAAAGAACAAAACTAACATAAATATCATGCATCGAAATGAAATAGTCCCCAGGAAAGTCTTCACAACAATCGTAGATAAAGTAGGCAAGGGAAGTTTTTCAGAACACTGAGGAATTACTAAAAGTAAAGAGTGTGCGAAGAAACATAACTCATAAGCATGGCGAAGACAAATGGTTTGTTCACTCATTTCAAGTTGTTGGCACGACTCTATGTCTGGTCGGAGGGATTGAGCCGAAACTCAGAAGACACAAAAGTATTCACCCTATTCTCCGTGAGCTAAGTGCACTTAAAGTCGCCCAATCACTCGAGGTATCTTTGGACCTTCAAAACTTGTTCTTCAGCAATCCACACTCTGGATGCTTGATACGTCTCCAACGTATCTATAATTTTTTATTGTTCCATGCTATTATATTATTTGTTTTGGATGTTTTATATGCTATTTTAATTATTTTTGGGACTAACCTATTAACCTAGAGCCCAGTGCCAGTTTTTTTCCTTGTTTTGAGTTTTACAGAAAAGGAATACCAAATGGAGTCCAAACGAGCTGAAACTTTACAACGATTTTCTACAAGGGTGGAGCCCACGGAGTATTGGAGATGGACCAGATGAGCCACGAGGCATCCACAAGGGTGGAGGGCGTCCCCTAGGGCGCGCCCCCTGCCTTGTCGTCGCCTCGTCGACCCCCCTGACTTGTTTCCGACGCCAAAAATTCCTATAAATATAGAAGCCCCCAGAAATAAATCTAGATTGGGAGTTCCGCCACCGCAAGCCTCTGCGGCCACGAAAAACCAATCGGGAGCCTGTTCCGGCACCCTGCCGGAGGGGGAAATGTAACACCCCGGATGTAACTTTCCATATTTGTAACTCCAACTCTTGCCATTTTCGGCTATGTGTTATGATATTCCCTCCATGGTCGGGTTTTGTTTTTTGTTTTGCATTTTGTTCATGTCATGCATCTCATATCATGTCATCATGTGCATCTCATTTGCATACGTGTTCGTCTCATGCATCCAAGCATTTTCCCCGTTGTCCATTTTGCAATCCGACACTCCCACCTCCTCCGGCGCACCCCTCTTGTTTTCGTTTTCGTGAGCGGGTGTTGAACGTTCTCGGAATGGACCGAGGCTTGCCAAGTGGCCTTGGTATACCACCGGTAGACCACCTGTCAAGTTTCGTGCCATTTGGAGGTCGTTTGACGCTCCAACGGTTAACCGGGTAACCGCAAAGTCCTTTTGTGTGTTGCAGCAAAACCCCCCTTCAAACAGCACAAAACCCATCTAAGTCACTTCCATGCTCCAGGTCGTTCGATCACGATCGTGTGGGCGAAAACCGTGCTCCATTTGGAGTCTCCTAGCTCCCTCTACCTATAAAAACACCTTCCCCTCCGAAATCTCGGGTCCAAACCCTAGCCAATCGCCCCTCCGCGCGCCGGACGCGTCCGCCGCCGCCGGACGAAAGCCGCCGCCGCGCCCGACCTACCGGGGGCTGCCACGTGGCACCTCGGCCTCCACCGCGTCGGGCCCTCCCGGCCCGCTCCTCCCGCGCCGTCACCCGCCTCCTCCGCCGCGCGCCCGCGCGCCGCCGCCCGTCTTCCTCCCTGCCGGCGCCGTTCGCCGCGCCCGACGCCGTCCCCCGCGCCGCCGCCCGTCCCGCACCGGCGCCCGAGCCCCGGCGAGCTCCTCTCCTCCTCCGGTCACCGCGTCTCCCTCCTCCCTCTCCCGAACTCACTCCGGTGAGCCCGATCTCGAGCCCGCGCCGATCCGATCTGGAACCCGACGGTTGACTTTCTCCCCGAGATCCCTCTGAATTCTTCGAAGTCCCAATTTTTTTACATTATATGCTCTTGTTCATCACATCATAACTCCCTGCATATAGCTTTGTTTCGTGCGTGTAATATATCGAAATGTTTGTTTCGAGATGCTCTTCATTTTGTTCCATTATGCCATGTTCATTTGAGTCCATCTTGATGCCCAAATCTCTGATGCAAGAGTGCTATATGCTGTTAACTGCTGTTACTCATCAGAACTTGAGGATTTGTTATTTTTGTTGCATTTGATGTGTGCATCTTATGGGCATGACCTCTACATGTTTTTTGATGTATGCCATGCCATCTTTACAGAGGTGTAAGCCATGTATTTTTGTGATCTCTGTGGTGACTAGCACAAGCATGCAAACTAGGCTTCGTGATGTTTCTGATTTCAGGGACTATTTTCACCGTCTGTGACTGCTGTTATTTTGTTGCTACGTATCCATGTGGCTACAGAGAGATCCATGCTCCTTTTGGTGATGTTCAGTAAGGTTGTTTTCTAGATATAGTTGTGCTCTATCCATCCATGCCCCTGTTTACAATTATGGAGTGCCATAACATGTCTTAATCTTGCTCTACTTTTGCTATAAAATATTTCTGGCAGTATGTTTACGTGTTATTCAATTTTGCCAAGCTTGTTGTAGTTGTTTCATACATGCTATGAACTTGATCTTGCCATAGATAGCTTCATAAACATGCCATTTTACTGTAGGTATGCTTGTGTTGTTATGCATTGCTTTGTGGTGAGTGCATCAAGCTCACCAAGATGCCTTCATAATACTGTTTCTGCCTTGTTTTGTTAACGAAACTTGCTATGTTTACATGGTTGCCATCATATCTTCTGGTCCTTTTTGGCTTATGGTCAGTAAGGGACTTTTGTTCCATGCATTTAGTAGATTCATGTCATGCCTTGTTTTGCTATGTTAAGTTCCTGTAGCATGTGTTTTGCTTGCTCTGAAAATTGCTACCTGATGCTGTTTCAGCCATGTTCAGTAATTTCACCAAGTCTGTGAACCTGTTATCTTTTGCACTTTTGCCATGCTTGTTTGAACCCTTTATGTTGTGATCTAGCCATAGCTCAGTGTTCATATTTTGTCAAGCATCTTCTGTAGATTAGTGCAAGATGCTTTGTTGCTATGTTTGAGTGCTGTAGCATAGTTACTTGGTGTATTTTAAGTGCTATCATGCTGTTAATCGCAGAATCGTGTCATTCTTGTTTTGCTTGCCATTTGCAAACCGTGCATCCGTTTCCGGTAATCTTTATATCGATTTCGACCGAAATCCTCTCATATTTCCAGTGGCATGCTTGGTTTGCCAAGTTACTGCCTTGTTCATCATTTTTCTTCCGGAGCACGCATATGCATCGCACACCATATCTCGCATATCATACATGTTTTGCATCATGTTGCTTGTGCATTTCTCGTGATTGATTGTGGTTCCGTGCTTGTGTTCTTGTTTTGGGTAGAGCCGGGAGACAAGTTCGTGAATGAGGAACCTGTTGAGTACGCTTACGAGGATCAAGCTTTCGACAACTCTGAGAACCTTGCAGGCAAGATGACCATACCCTCGAAATCACTTCTATCTTTGCTTTGCTAGTTGTTCGTTCTATTGCTATGCTGCGCTACCTACCACTTGCTATATCATGCCTCCCATATTGCCATGTCAAGCCTCTAACCACCCTTACTAGCAAACCGTTGTTTGGCTAAGTTACCGCTTTTGCTCAGCCCTTCTTATAGCGTTGCTAGTTGCAGGTGAAGTTGAAGTTGGTTCCATGTTGGAACATGGATATTTTGGAATATCACAATATCTCTTATCTAATTAATGCATCTATATATTTGGTAAAGGGTGGAAGGCTCGGCCTTATGCCTGGTGTTTTGTTCCACTCTTGCCGCCCTAGTTTCCGTCATACCGGTATTATGTTCCTTGAGTTTGCGTTCCTTACGCGGTTGGGTGATTTATGGGACCCCCTTGACAGTTCGCCTTGAATAAAACTCCTTCAGCAAGACCCAACCTTGGTTTTACCATTTGCCACCTAAGCCTTTTTCCCTTGGGTTTTCGCAAGCCCGAGGTCATCTTTATTTTAACCCCCCCGGGCCAGTGCTCCTTCGAGTGTTGGTCCGAACCGAGCAGCCTGCGGGGCCACCTCGGGGAAACTCGAGGTCTGGTTTTACTCGTAGCTTGACTTATCCGGTGTGCCCTGAGAACGAGATATGTGCAGCTCCTATCGGGATTTGTCGGCGCATCGGGCGGCTTTGCTGGTCTTGTTTTACCATTGTTGAAATGTCTTGTAAACCAGAATTCCGAGACTGATCGGGTCTTTCCGGAAGAAGGTTTATCCTTCGTTGACCGTGAGAGCTTATAATGGGCTAAGTTGGGACACCCCTGCAGGGTATTATCTTTCGAAAGCCGTGCCCGCGGTTATGAGGCAGATGGGAATTTGTTAATGTCCGGTTGTAGAGAACTTGTCACTTGACCCAATTAAAATACATCAACTGTGTGTGTAGCCGTGATGGTCTCTTCTCGGGGGAGTCCGGGAAGTGAACACGGTTTGAGTTATGCATGAACGTAAGTAGTTTCAGGATCACTTCTTGATCATTTCTAGCTTCGCGACCGTTGCGTTGCTTCTCTTCTCGCTCTCACTTGCGTATGTTAGCCACCATATATGCTTAGTGCCTGCTGCAACTCCACCTCATTACACCATCCTTTCCTATAAGCTTAAATAATCTTGATCTCGCGGGTGTGAGATTGCTGAGTCCTCGTGACTCACAGATTCTACCAAAACAGTTGCAGGTGCCGACGATGCCAGTGCAGTTGATGAGATCGACCTCAAGTGGGAGTTCGACGAGGAACATGGTCGTTACTATGTGTCTTTTCCTGATGATCAGTAGTGGAGCCCAGTTGGGACGATCGGGGATCTAGCATTTGGGGTTGTCTTATTTTCATTTGGATTTTGACCGTAGTCGGTCTATGTGTGTATTTTGGATGATGTATGAATTATATTTTTGTATTGTGTGAAGTGGCGATTGTAAGCCAACTCTCGTTATCCCATTCTTGTTCATTACATGGGATTGTGTGAAGATGACCCTTCTTGCGACAAAACCACAATGCGGTTATGCCTCTAAGTCATGCCTCGACACGTGGGAGATATAGCCGCATCGTGGGCGTTACAGGAAACCATCACCGTGGCCATCTTCATCATCCTGGCGGTCTCCGTGACGAGGAAGGAGTAGTTCACCCTTGGGGCTGAGGGTATGTACCAATAGCTATGTGTTTGATCTCTCTCTCTCTCATGTTCTTGATTTGGCACGATCTTGATGTGCCGAGAGCTTTGTTACTATAGTCGAATCATATGGTGTTTCTCCGCCTCTACCTTCTTATGATGAATTGAGTTTTACCTTTGAGGTTTCACTATTATAGGATTGAATACTATTATGGATTAAAGGACACTTGATGTATGTCTTGTGTGGCATGCCCATGGTGACAATGGGGTGTTCAATTGATTCACTTGATGTATGTTTTGGCACTCAACTCGCGGATTCCCGAGGTGACACTGGGGTAATCTATGCATAGGGGTTGATGCACGTTTTCGCCCTTGTTTCTCCGGTAGGAATCTTGGGGCACTCTTTGAGGTTCTTTATGTTGGATTGAATATTATGAATCTGAAGTTGTTTGATGCATATCATATAATTGACCCACGAATATTTGTGGTGACATTGGAGTATGTAGGTGACATTAGGGTTGATTGATGTGTGTCATATGGTGTTATTTTACTCGAACTCTAGGGCTGTTTGTGACACTTATAGGAATAGCCCAATGGATTGATTGGAACGAATAACTTTGAGGTTTCGTACCCTACAAGCAATTTCATCTTATGTTCTTCGCGATAGGAACTTTGGAGTGACTTTTGTTGCACGTTGAGGGATTGCCATATGATTTAGTTATGTTATCATTGTTGAGATAATTTGCACTAGTGAAAGTATGAACCCTAGGCCTTGTTTCCAAGCATTGCAATACCATTTTCGCTTACTTTTGTTACTTGTTACCTTGCTGTTTTTATATTTTCAGATTACAAAAACCTATATCTACCATCCATATTACACTTGTATCACCATCTCTTCGCCGAACTAGTGCACCTATACAATTTACCATTGTATTGGGTGTGTTAGGGACACAAAAGACTCTTTGTTATTTGGTTGCAGGGTTGTTTGAGAGAGACCATCTTCATCCTATGCCTCCCACGGACTGATAAACCTTAGGTCATCCACTTGAGGGAAATTTGCTACTGTCCTACAAAACTCTGCGCTTGGAGGCCCAACATGAGTCTACAAGAAGAAGGTTGCGTAGTAGACATCAATGCTCCTAAACAGACACCTAACAGTCTAGAGGATGCTCAGTCCTGAAGAGTAACATGTTAAGTTCAACTTTGATCAAGTTCTTTGGGGATACTCAATCACCTTAAACTTTAGGCTTTGGGGATTTGTCCTCACCTAGGATTCTCTGAACTTCTTCGGGGAATGGGTTTTTTCAGAAAAATACTTGTCAGATTATCACGGAACAACCAATCATTTAAGGTTGGGGAAGGGGCTATTTATAGCTGGCGGAGCAAGCCTATAGACTGGTATGACCGTTGGAGGCGTCAAAGTGCATCCACTCCTCAAGGTGAATTTTGGTAATTAATGTCAGCATGTCTCAAGGAACTAATGCATGCTGCAAGTTTATTTCAAGAAAGTTTCTTAGGTTGCAACATTCTAATTTGGGGTGCTAGCCTTGGCTGTTACATCGCTATATCCATTGATCGGTAGGAGCATCATGTAGATCATTCCACGGAGAGCAAAGAGAAATTGCGATCTCATACTTTTCGATAACAAACTTGAATCCATACAATTTGCTTGCCCAATGTCTGCGAGTGCTTTGTAGATGATTCTTCATCTGACCAAGAGTTTCACGTGCGGCGGCTTTGAAGACCAAGTTCTTCTCGAATTCCTTCGAAAGTATACGGTTCTCGTTGTCCACCTCCTCTGTGCTTGGGTTGTTCAGAACTAGTAGCTCTAGAACTAGGTTTCTTCGGAGACAAATTCTTCACAATAGGGACTTTTCTTTCTGTTATCAACATATAACATTGTACATGTACGCGTGAGGAATTTTTAATGACAAAAAATGCAGTACGCTCATAAGCGCACACAGAAGTGTTGAAAATATGCCCTAGATGCAATAATTCAAAGGAAGACTCAGTTGCATGTGTAGAAACATAAACACCAAGTAGTTCCCTAGTCTCGCCTCCAAGACTAGCTCATGTGTTGCATGATGATCTTCTTTTTCTGATCGTAGGGCATTGTAGAAGTAACAAGGATGTCGACAACAATGAGAGCACATTGTTAGCAGACGAATGGAGTTGGACACACCCAACCTATGATATACTACACGATTGCATCGTCACGATGTTATCAATATTATCATGTCATGTGTTAACATATACTCACGTCATTAGACCATGAGAATATTGTGGACCATCATATCAGAAGGTTACTTTGGGGTTCCCAATCATTTTCTATAATTGGGTGATTACAACGGTAACTTTCGGGTACATAAAAAAAGTATGTCAAGGGATATGCTCCTCCAGCGATGGAGAAATCACTACTGCAGGATGTTGCTAACGCGACACTACGATCAGAGACCCTTCGAGAAACTGTGTGTGATGCAATAATCGCAAACGGTGGTGTATGAAAACCGTCAGAAATGATGCAAAACATTTGCGATGAATGATACATCAAACACGGTTCAGATTATAGTTGTGTGTGCGATGAGGGGCATACGGTTGATCTGTATGAACTGTTTGCGATGAGACAGAACAACAGAAACGGGCAGCCAGATCAAGGTGTGTGCGATATACGGCATACAGTTCACTCCGATGAACCGTTTGCGATGAGTGAGGTGAACACAAACGATTCGGTGTAACAAGATGTGTGTGATACCCGGCAAACAGGTCGGTAATCAGAATTGTGTGCGATCATTATAGACAGCCCACACGGTCTTTTTTTCTGAATTGTGTGCTCGTCAGGGCACACAGTCCAACAAACCAACCTGTTGGCGATAACGTAGAAGATCTCCATCGAATACATATTACTAACCGTCTGCGATGAGATTGACAGGATAAACAGAGATATATACAATCTGCTTAATTTAGTCCTTCTTCTTCTTGTTGTTCTTATTGGATGGCCCCGCAACATCGTCTTGGCGAGGACGCTTCTTGCCGCTGACCATTGGCTTTTCATCGCCGCCGCCATCGTCATCGTCGTTCCCGTCGTCGTCGTTCTCCTCCTCGTTCGACCATTCCTCCTCCTCATCATCGCCGTCCTCTTCTTCGTCCTCCGACGGCTCCTCGTCCATCTGGTTGTCGTCTGACGACTCCGGAGGCTGCGTCCCTTCCATGAACCGGATATAATCGAGGTCTGGGCTCGACGCCGGAATCATGGAAGACGAGCGGGATGATTCCGATGTTGACCTATCATCAGGCGCTAGACTGCTAGCCGAATTATCGTCCTCGCTATCGCTCGACATGGCTGCAGATTGTGTGCCAGTGTGTAGCGCGGCCTGCCGGGGACGATGAAGATGGTGGACACTTAAGCGGGGTATGCAGAGAAGACGAACTGCCAATTGAAGTGGGGATTGAAGCGGGGGTTGACGTATTATCTAACCGCTGGTATAATCAACCGTAATTATTTGTACCCAGTCGCTCCAAATTCCCGGGGTTGCGCAGGACTCCTATTGGCTATTTGGCTAGTTTCCGTTCTTAGGACAAAAACACAGAACGAGTTTTGGGATTATGCACCGGTACCGGTACGAACGGAGTAGGACAGTTGGCAAGCAATACATTGAGCTCTTCTTATTGATATAAAGCCAGTAATAATTAAACTAGAAAGGAAAAGAAAAAAGACAAAGAAAAATATTTGCACGAATCTTCGCGTAACATCAATGGCATATATAGGACCTAGATGTGCATTACTTAGAGCACATCTAGATGTGCTTTAGCAATAATGTCAAACAAAACCCCTAATCATCATTGCAAACAGCGCATAGAACATGGCTAATGCGACAACCACAACTACACATGCTAGTTCCTTCTTGTCTCTTGCTTTCATCTATTGCCTGTAATTGATTCTTTCTTGCTTCATCGTACTGATTGTACATTCCAGATCGGCCAGTTTCTTCTTCAAGTTCACATTATCTTCTGTGAGCTTGGTGATAACACTCCGTGCCCTGCCACGCCATTCTTCATCCAGCCAGTTAACAAAGGCACAAGCCTCATATCCCTGCCAATGTTAAATAGTATTCTGGATGAGCGGTGGCATTAACTGAAGTAAAATGATGAACTTAATTAGCACTAACCTCTAAGGGGCAACTGAGAAACCGCCTGCCAATGTCGAATCCCTCCGTGCATACATGTCGAGCGAGAGTGTGCCGCATGCACACAACTCAGCTTTTGGTACTTCTCGGTGGTGCAAAACTCAGAGTCGAACTCGTGTTGCAGGAGTCTGGAGTCAAGCTCCGGATCCGGCGGCAGATCACTTTCTTGGGGGGTCATTCAGGACAGATTCAGCAAGGAGCCATACTTTGGACATAGTAAAAAAGATCGGGATAGATTGGAACCTGACAGGACGATCCGGATCCGTAGTACACCTGCCTCCTGATGACCTTAGGCAAGTGCTCGGCGGCGACCGCCGTCATGGCGGCGATACGAGTAGGAGTAGCTGCACCGAAACCATCAGCACCACTCGTCTGCATTCCCCCAATGTCAGCGCCACGCGAGGGAATTTGGAGGCTATGTACGGATTTGGGGGAAATGGGGAAACTGTGGAAATAAGCTAATGGTCGGGAACTACTAATGGCACTATATATATGTTTTATATGGCACACTTTTTGTACATGTCATTTGTGTTAGGTATTACAACGTCACACACGATTTCCGCACCAAACCGTGTGAGAAGGAAATGTAGGTTAGACACGGTTGCCGTTACATAACCGTATGTGATGTACTACCCTGTCCATATAATTGAGTTATGGTGAGATACCGTGTAAACAGCCGCTCCACAGATATCCGTAAAAAAACAGCCGCTCTGCATATAGAGATGGCGGTGGCGGCCTAGGCAGCGACTACCGGAGAAGAGGTCAATCCTTGGTCGGTGGGCGGTGGTGGCGTCATAGGAGGTCAATCCTCGTTCTACGGTGGGAGGTATGACGAGCTCAACCATCGAGGTCGGCGGCGGCATGATTTGAGCACATCCATCGTGGTCGATGGAGGGATAGTGGAGGTCGAACTTCAGGCGGCAGCCGCACTAAGCTTTGCTCCTCGACCCTACTGTCTCGGCGTGCCGCCGCATCGCGCTTGTCTGTCTGTTGGGTGGAGGTCGCCGTGCTGCTAATTAATTAAGGTATTCTTTTCGTGATTGGCTAAATTTAGGTATTCAATTCCTAAGTGTAGTGTTGTACTAGTACTCTGCGTGTAAATTGACTGGCCATTAATTTTTGTCATAGCACGTTTGGATAACAACATGGAGCACCCTCAGTAATTATTAAAATAAAACCTTGTGATTTATGCACGCATCTTTGGACAACAGTTACTCCATGTATTAATGTTGTTGTTTTGTTTTTAATTACCATTCGTGTGCTGCAGATGGAACGATCTCAATGGATGAAGAATCGGAAAACCGCAAATTTTATCAGTGGCGTGACAGAGTTCATGAATTTGGCTGAAAGTACAAAGAGGAGAATTGGTGATGCGGATTACATCCTGTGTACATGTACTAATTGTGCCAATACAGAGTCACATGAAGTTGCAGATGTCCAGATGCACTTAGTCTCTAGGGGATTCATGGATGGATATACACGTTGGACCAGACACGGTGAAGAGGAGGTCATGGATGAAGATACCCAAGGCAGCGAGATGCCAAACCCCGATCAGTGTCACATGGATGTTGAATCTAACATCGGGGCAGAGGCGTCAAGCTACCAATGGAACACCGGAAAGCCGAAACGCCCACTGGAAAACCAAGACATCGACGCGGATGACGACGATTTTGATATGCCAGATTTTGATGCTATGATTGCAGATTTCGAGGGCCCAGATAAGCATATGATTGGGTACAAGGATCTGCCAACCATTGATGCGGACTACAAGAAAGAATTGTATCCAGGTTGCAAAAAGAAATATTCCAGGTTGAGTGCCACCCTGGCGCTTCTCAGATTTAAAGCAGCAAGCGGTCTATCAAACAAGGGCTTCACAGAGATGTTAGGTCTTTTGAACGAAATTCTTCCGGAAGATAATGTGCTCCCCAGAAGCACGAATGAAGTGAAGAAAATTGTTTGCCCATTGGAACTAGTACAGAAGATACACGCTTGTGTGAATGATTGTATATTGTATCGTGGTGAGTACAAAGATTTTTGTGCATGTCCCACATGCAAGCATGCACGATACAAGCGCGGGAGAGCAAAGGACAAGTACAAATTGGATGACGAGATCAAGACAGGAGTCCCGTTCAAGGTTGTTTAGTACTTGCCTTTAATTCCAAGGTTGAGGCGTTTGTTTGCAAACCCTAGAGAGGCAAAGAGGTTGCGGTGGCATCATGATGAGCGAATTGCGGATAGGTATATGAGGCACCCAAAATATGGGGCTCAGTGGGAATTAATCAAAAAAGTTTGAGAAATTTTGCCAAGGATCCTAGAAGTATAAGGCTCGGGGAGTGTACTGACGGGATGAATCCTTTTAGCGATATGAGCACCAATCACAGCACATGGTCGGTGCTTCTGTGCATATATAACCTAGCTCCTTGGTTGTGTATGAAGAAAAAAATACATGATGTTGTCAATGATTATCCAAGGCCCGAAGCAACCTGAAAATGACATCGACATTTACTTTCAGCTACTGGTAGGAGAACTGCTGACAGTGTGGATAGATGCGCCTGCTGTAAAATGTTATGATGCTTACAGAAAGGAGATTTTCGATCTACATGCCATGCTGGTGCACACCATTCAAGATATGCCGGCATTAGGCAACACATCGGGGCAAAAAACAAGGGGGGAAGTAGGGTGTGTCACATGCATGGATAGGACAGCTAGCAAAAGACTTCCCAACTCGCACGGTTGCCGTTACATAACTGTATGTGATGTACTACCCTGTCCATATAATTGAGTTACGGTGAGATACCGTGTAAACAGCCGCTCCACGGATATCCGTAAAAAAAAACAGCCGCTCTACATATGGAGATGGCGGCGGCAGCCTAGGCAGCGGCTACCGGAGAAGAGGTCAATCCTTGGTCGGTGGGCGGTGGTGGCGTCATAGGAGGTCAATCCTCGTTCTGCGGTGGGAGATAGGAGGAGCTCAACCATCGAGGTCGGCGGCGGCATGATTCGAGCACATCCATCACGGTCGATGGAGGGATAGTGGAGGTCGAACTTCAGGCGGCAGCCGCACTAAGCTTTGCTCCTCGACCCTACTGTCTCGGCGTGCCGCCGCATCGCGCTTGTCTGTCTGTTGGGTGGAGGTCGCCGTGCTGCTAATTAATTAAGGTATTCTTTTCGTGATTGGCTAAATTTAGGTATTCAATTCCTAAGTGTAGTGTTGTACTAGTACTCTGCGTGTAAATTGACTGGCCATTAATTTTTGTCATAGCACGTTTGGATAACAACATGGAGCACCCTCAGTAATTATTAAAATAAAACCTTGTGATTTATGCACGCATCTTTGGACAACAGTTACTCCATGTATTAATGTTGTTGTTTTGTTTTTAATTACCATTCGTGTGCTGCAGATGGAACGATCTCAATGGATGAAGAATCGGAAAACCGCAAATTTTATCAGTGGCGTGACAGAGTTCATGAATTTGGCTGAAAGTACAAAGAGGAGAATTGGTGATGCGGATTACATCCTGTGTACATGTACTGATTGTGCCAATACAGAGTCACATGAAGTTGCAGATGTCCAGATGCACTTAGTCTCTAGGGGATTCATGGATGGATATACATGTTGGACCAGACACGGTGAAGAGGAGGTCATGGATGAAGATACCCAAGGCAGCGAGATGCCAAACCCCGATCAGTGTCACATGGATGTTGAATCTAACATCGGGGCAGAGGCGTCAAGCTACCAATGGAACACCAGAAAGCCGAAACGCCCACTGGAAAACCAAGACATCGACGCAGATGACGACGATTTTGATATGCCAGATTTTGATGCTATGATTGCAGATTTCGAGGGCCCAGATAAGCATATGATTGGGTACAAGGATCTGCCAACCATTGATGCGGACTACAAGAAAGAATTGTATCCAAGTTGCAAAAAGAAATATTCCAGGTTGAGTGCCACCCTGGCGCTTCTCAGATTTAAAGCAGCAAGCGGTCTATCAAACAAGGGCTTCACAGAGATGTTAGGTCTTTTGAACGAAATTCTTCCGGAAGATAATGTGCTCCCCAGAAGCACGAATGAAGTGAAGAAAATTGTTTGCCCATTGGAACTAGTACAGAAGATACACGCTTGTGTGAATGATTGTATATTGTATCGTGGTGAGTACAAAGATTTTTGTGCATGTCCCACATGCAAGCATGCACGATACAAGCGCGGGAGAGCAAAGGACAAGTACAAATTGGACGACGAGATCAAGACAGGAGTCCCGTTCAAGGTTGTTTAGTACTTGCCTTTAATTCCAAGGTTGAGGCGTTTGTTTGCAAACCCTAGAGAGGCAAAGAGGTTGCGGTGGCATCATGATGAGCAAATTGCGGATAGGTATATGAGGCACCCAAAATATGGGGCTCAGTGGGAATTAATCGAAAAAAGTTTGAGAAATTTTGCCAAGGATCCTAGAAGTATAAGGCTCGGGGAGTGTACTGACGGGATGAATCCTTTTAGCGATATGAGCACCAATCACATCACATGGTCGGTGCTTCTGTGCATATATAACCTAGCTCCTTGGTTGTGTATGAAGAAAAAATACATTATGATGTCAATGATTATCCAAGGCCCGAAGCAACCTGAAAATGACATCGACATTTACTTTCAGCTACTGGTAGGAGAACTGCTGACAGTGTGGATAGATGCGCCTGCTGTAAAATGTTATGATGCTTACAGAAAGGAGATTTTCGATCTACATGCCATGCTGGTGCACACCATTCAAGATATGCCGGCATTAGGCAACACATCGGGGCAAAAAACAAGGGGGGAAGTAGGGTGTGTCACATGCATGGATAGGACAGCTAGCAGAAGACTTCCCAACTCGCACAAAACAGTGTATTTGCGTCATCGTAGGACAAATCATCAGAAGTAGGGTGTGTCACCTATTTGTTGTCAGTTAAGACACCCTCTTCCTACTCCGCAAACATCAGAAGTCTCGTGGATGTGAGCTCAGGTAAAATGAAGTTGGGACACATGAAGTCACATGATTGCCACGTAATGTTGACACAAACCGGTGGCCATCAGGAATCTGATGGACAAAGATATAAGAAACACACTCATTGACCTCCGTGATTTCTTCAACCAACTATGGCAGAAAGTTGTAGATCCTGAAGAGTTGGATCGTATGCAAGATGATATTGCAAGAATATTGTCCAACCTAGAGATGTTTTTCCCACCGTCATTCTTTGATATCATGGTCCATCTCACCGTGCACCTTGTCGACGAGATAAAGTCTTGTGGTCCTGTGTTTCTTCGCAACATGTATCTCGTCGAGCGGTTCATGGGAATCCTGAAGCGCTTTTGTCGGAACCGAAACCATCCAGAGGCAAGCATCCTACAAGGTTATACCGCGGAGGAGGTGGTTGAGTTTTGCACCGAATACATGAAATAAAGACCTATAGGTTTGCCCCTCTCTCGCCACGAGGGAAGGCTGACAGGTAAGCCAGTCCTTGCTGGCAAGCAAATGGCTGCACCCGGAGAATTGGCAGAGAAAGCACATTTGACGGTACTGCTTAACAACCCAATTCTCATCGCTTATGCCGAAGAACACTTGGCGGAGATACGCCAAAGATTCTTACCAATGGTGCCTTCATCAGAGGTGGAGATGTAGGAGCACACTAAGAACTACACCGAATGACTAAAGAATCATTTGGCACAAGGATCCATCGATGACATTGCTACATGGTTGGCACAAAAGCCATCACCTATGGTGCTGACGTACCAAGCATATGACATAAATGGATACATGTTCTACACTGAGGAACGTGATAAGAAGACCTTGTATCAGAACAGCTCTGCTCGAATAGAATGCATGACTGTAAATGAAGCTGATAAAAGGGTATACTATGGAACCATCAAAGAGATTTGGGCGCTTGACTATGTGAAAGTTAAGGTGGCATTATTTAGGTGCGCATGGATCCCTCTTGGTCATGTAAGGATTGATGGGTACAGGAAGACCTGTGTTAACAGGACAACGATGGCATATCACGCGGACCCATTCATTCTTGCCAGCGGTGCTACGCAGATTTTCTTTGTGGAAGACCCCTTGCATAAGAACAGCCATTTGGCGATGCATGGGAAGAGAAGGGTACTGGGTGTCGACGATGTTGCCGATCAGGACGAGTATGATGAATTTGATGAGTTGCCAACCAAGGGATCACGCACCAGTGCAACAGAGAAGAAGTTTAAAATCATCAAAAAAAACCAAGTTCATTCGGGGTCAACTTAATGATCCCAGTTCCCCCATGTACATGGGAATTAAGCTGTAAGACTAGTCTTTATGCCTACCCTGCAACTTAATTCGTTCAATTTAGAACTGTCGGGTGTACTGAATTTGTGAGTTATGCCTGGTTTTCTGTTGATGTAAGAACCGTTAATATGTTGACCTTGATATGCTGTCATCTCAGGAAATGAATATGAACTGTTTTTTGTTATTATTATTATTATATCATAGAGGTAGCACACTCAATCGATCTCACTACAGTATGTGTGAACAAAAATATGCAATCTGGTTTGCGAATAGCAGTTGTTCGTTGATGAAAGTCGTGTGCCGACCAAACCCCGCCACCACCCCGCCCACGATCTGAGTCGTGCTTTCTGATTGGCCAGAACCCAAACCCCACGGATCGTACGTCTGCACCGTTGGATGCTCCCAGATCGAACGGCGATCCTCATCCCTTTCGACAGCACATGCAGTTCCGGTTGTAATTTTATTTTTATGCACAAAATGCACGTTAATATCAAAACATGTCTTAAATATAGCTAATGATACCTGAAATGCGCCAGAAAATCAAAGCCATGCTATAATGGTGATTGCGTACCATGGAAATTTTTATGAGGCCAAACGATGAAGTCACTGGCCACAGGAGTTTGAATTGACACGTATCCTTTTGGAAAACCACGATCCTTCATGTGAGATGCTCCGGTTTGGAAGGAGCGGTCATCAAAACTTGTGCCAAACTTTACCATTTTTTTCCACGGGGTCGTGAGAGCACGCCACATGCACACATCAATTTTGATGATGTCCAAACTCCATCTGAATTTTCTGTAATTAAAATACCAATTAGGCCTACGCCAGTGGCCGCACCTCGCGACCGAAATGTTTGAAACTTCTCCCCGCTTCTCGAACAAACGGATGAAAACTCACAAAGTGACGCACAAATGATCAGTACACCTTTGCTAGGTTGATAGTAAGGGGGTATCATAGCTAGTATCATGCATGCCAACTAGGAAATTTTGATGAGCTGTCATAGAATTAATTAAATAAAGAAAGAGAGGGTTAAGTATGATATCATGAAACCGTATCATAATAAATGTTATGCTACTATGTGTCATGCATGACAATATAAATAAAGTACTACATATGATACTAGCTACTCTATGATACTATGCATTATTAGACCAAGTAAGTACACAATAGAGTGACATAAGACTAGCCACAATGGGTAGTAACATAGAATGTTACTAGTCTATGTTACTACCTCTATAGTGGGGAGTAATATATGTGTAGTAACATGCAACACTTCATTTATTAGGCTATAGACTCATCTTGCCTTGAGATGTGTGATGTTACTCAGACTAGCCACAATGGGTAGTAACATAGACTAGTAACATGCCCATGTGTTACACTAGTCTATGTTACTACCTCTATAGTGGGGAGTAACATATATGTGTGGTAACATGCAACACTTCATTTATTAGGCTATAGACACATCTTGCCTTGATATGTACATGTGATGTTACTCATACTACTAGTAACTAGCTATGTTACTACTTTCCTCTCTTTCTTCATTTATTGCTTGCCACATCATCTACTTTATCTAGATATGTGTGATGTTACTACCTATGTTACTCCCATTGTGGGTAGTCTTATACTATAGTAAGAATATACCCACAGTGGGAGTAACATAGGTAGTAACATCACACATATCCACTTTCCTCCATTTCTTCATTTATTGCTTGCCACATCATCTATTTTATCTAGATATGTGTGATGTTACTACCTATGTTACTCCCACTGTGGGTAGTCTGGCTATAAGGAATAGAATAATATATATGTGCTTATTAGTTTGAGGAAAGAGAAGAGAAGCGGGCTCTTGGTTAGTAGGGTCAGCTACAACAGGAGACCCAAGACACTTTGTGAGGATGTAAGGTGGGCCAACTATTGATAAACTAGTACGTATATAAAATTTATTATTGTAGGTACCCGCTAAGAGGTTGGCTGTATATGACATGTCAACTTCTTATAGCCAACCCTTGGCTGTATCATTAACCATGCTCTTAGTGAGGTAGCTAGTATATCCAGACAACTAGCTAGTATCAGACTAGCCACAGTGGGAGTAACTTCAGCAGTAACACCGACTCCAACTCAGCAAACCTGCTTATGTGGCAATAAGTTAATGAGGAGAAAGATAGTTTCAGTAACTTAGATAGTTATTGTATCATCACATGTCCCAATGCAATATGAGTCTGTAACCTAAGAATTGAAGCTTTGCATCACACTACACTTATGTTACTACCCACTATGAAGGTAGTAACATATATAGTCTAGGGATATGTGTATGTTACCAGTGTACTACTCTCCATTGTGGCTAGCTAGTCTCATACTCCCTCCTTTCCGGTTTAGCTAGGCTGGTTGTAATGGTATTATCATAAGCGGTATCATGCATGCCAACTAGACTTTCTCGATGATGTGGCACACAAGAGAGGATGTGGTATCATATCATGATACCGTGTCATATTAAATGTTGTACTACTACTTTGTGTGATTAGTAAGGCAACCTGAGATGTTAACTTATGATACTATGCATTACGGAAGTAGCTAGTATCCTAGCTACACTATCATATGTATGCATGATACTACTAGTATATATATATATATATATGATACTCCCCATTACAACCAGCCTTATAGGGCTCAATTCAAAAATCTCATCAACAAAGGTAGATGGTGAGTGGTGGAATACCTTTTGTAGTTTGCAAGAACACCCAATTAATGCTTTTGTTTTCCTCAAAAATTTATGTTTTCCAATGTCTTAATTGCAATACATGCATGCATATATAAAGTACATTCATTGGTCAACTTTCTCTTAATACTTGCATGCAATGATTTAATGCACCTTGGAATCTGGACATGTGATGGGGAACAACCAAATTGAGCCTTATAAAATGGAAAAACTAAAATTTTGAGATAAGCCTATAAACCGGAAAGGAGGGAGTATATATGCATGATACTAGTATATGATCGGCAATACCTCCGTAATGCGCGCATGCATAGTATCATGAGTTAGTATCTTAGGTTCCTTATTAATTACCATGCATCACACAAAGTAGTACAACATTTAATATGATATGGTATCATGATATGATACCACAGACCCTCTCTTTCATCATTTAACTGTGTGCCACCTCATCCAAAAAGTCTAGTTGGCATGCATCATACCGCTTGATACTCCCATATTACGACCAGCCTTATTAGGGTGGCCATAGTGGGGGTATCATAGCCGATATCATGCACCCGGGAATAGAAAATATGATGATGTGGCAAAGAAGCAGTAACATAGGTAGATACCGTAACATATATATAATAAATGCTATACTACTTTGTGTCATGCATGGCCATAAATACGGTCATCTATGATATATACTCCCTCCGTAAACTAGTATAAGAGCGTTTAGGTCACTATTTAGTAATCTAAACGCTCTTATATTAGTTTACAGAGGGAGCTAGTACTATTCTATGATACTATATATGCACTATGAAGGTACGTACGTAGTATCATACACTAGTATCATATGCATGATACTATATATATAGTACTATATGTTACTCCCTATATAAGGCTGGCCATAGTGGTGGTATCATAGCCGACGATGTCATGCACTCGGAAATAGCAAGTATATATGCTGATGTGGCAAAGAATTAAATATATATATAAAGGCTTAGAGTAACATATAGTAGGTAGATACCGTATCATGTTAAATGCGATGCTAATTTGTGTCATGCATGGCAATAAATATGATATATATATATATGATATACTATACTCTATGTATTATACTATGCGCTATAATTAATTAAAGGTAGTATCATATGTACTATATATTCATGATACTAGTATATGACACTCTCCACTATACTCATGATTTCTTACCGTGGAAAAAAATTGGAGGCGAAACGATGAACTCATGTTTTCATTCGAACAAAAATATGATGTTAGGTAATGTAAATGTTTTCAAAGAGCACACGGTTCACTCATGAAAGCCGTGTGTCCACTAAACCGTGGCCGATGCACCCCCCCCCCCATCCCTCTACCACACGCGTGATCTGAGTCATGCGTTCTGATTGGCCAGAACCCAAACCCCACGGATCGTACGTCTGCACCGTTGGATTCTCCTTGATCGAACGACGATCCTCATCCCTTTCGACAACACATGTACATGTTTTCAAATATCCCCTCCCCAAAAAATGTTTTCAAATAGCACACGATTCACACACGAAAGCTGTGTGCCTACCAAACCGTGGCCGATGCCCCCCTCGCTGCGCGTGCGATCTGAGTCGTGCATTCTGATTGGCTAGAACCCAAACCCCACGGATCGTACGTCTACACCGTTGGATGCTCCTAGATTGTCGTGGAATTGTCACGGCAGATGTCCTTGAGCTAGGACTTAGTCGTGGAGCCATCGCAACTAGGAAGCTTGAAGGGGTTAAACGGGACAAGGAACACGAGGGTTATACTGGTTCGGCCCCTTACGGTGAAGGTAAACGCCTACGCCTAGTTGAGGTGGTATTGCTTATGGTTTCGATGACCAGGGAGCTTGATTGCTATGCCTGGCTCTCGATGAGATCTTTCCCTCCTGAACCGCCGCCGGGTCGTCCCTTTATATAGAGAGGTTGACGCCGAGTGGCTCTCAGAGTCCCGGCCGGCTCATAACAGTGTCCGGCTCGGACTCTTATCTATTCTTGCCTTACACTACAAGTTTTACCCTACCGGCGGCTAATGCTACGGGCCTTAAGCCATCTCCGGGTCTTGGGCCCGTTATTGACCCGCCGTCTTCATCTTTGGTACTGGGCTTCGCGTAGTAACCATCATGGGTAACCCGGCCCCTCCTGGGTGGGTGACTCCAATGGTTATATCCTCAACATTAGGCCCCAGATTGATTTGAGCCGGCTCATGTCAATCTTCAATCCTTTCGATAGAAAATCTCCGGCTTACAATTGTGTGAAGGCTATAACCCGTCGTGACGTCATCTTCTGGATTTCGGGTAACCCGTCGTGACGTCATCTTCCATTAAGTTAATTTCTTTATTCCATTAAATCCCAACGGATCTTATCTTTAATGGTCATCCCGAGAATCAAGGCGCCTCGGGGGCGAGATAATCATGCCATGACCTCCTCGTTTCTCACGCCCACTTATGAGCTTCACCTTATAAGTAACCCGGCCCATGAGCCTCGTGCCACTCGTCGCCTCCATCTTCTTCCTCCTCTCGCCACTGTGCTGCCGCCCGAGCTCCGCCACCGCCGCCGCGGGTTTCTTCATCTTCACCAACTCAGGCCGCTGCATCACCCTGACGTGACCAGAGAAACGCGACGGATCTCCGCCGTAACTCCGCACCTGTAAGTCCCTGCACCTCTCCACCGTAGATCCAGATTAGGGTTCCACTGTTCTTCGCCGTTCTTTGCTGTTCTTCGCAAGTTCTTCGCAAGCTCCCTGTAGTTCTGCCACTATGGTCATGTTTTGATCCAAGATTAGCACAGAACCCCTGCGGTAGTTGTTGCTCATCCATTTTGACACTAGTAGATCCCCTTTGTGTGAAATAAGATCCCACTCTGAATCCATGAACTTCCTCTGCGTCAGTTTTAGGTCTAGAAAATTTTCTCTTTAGCCGACTGTTTTGATCCAAAATAATTACTGCGATCTGTGAAACTTGTTTTCACCACACTTAGTGAAAAATTGCATCTGCTGAGTTCTGACGGCTTACATTTCCGGCTCAAAAGAAGCCATGCGCCGTAAATTTTCCGGCTTACTTATGATAAAGCTGTAGACAATTTGAATTACTCACGATACCTGCAGCGGCTTATATAACCCGATGCACTTAACCATATGTCATTAGGCCCCTCTCATAAGCCGCCATTGACTATTAAACTGTAGACGTCTGCCGGCTTATAATTGAACCGGACATTTTCCCTTTGTCATAGGCTTCATCTTCCACAATGCCTCCCAAAGCTCCCAAGGCACCCATCACGTGCAACTGGATGAGGTCCAATGTCACCGACGATACCTTAGCTGATTTCGTAAAGACGGGTCACTTGCCCAAGAAAGAGATCATGTCTTATCGTGCCCCTGACCCGTCGGAGGAGAGACCGCAACCAAGGGATGGGGAGGTGGTGATATTTGCGGATCACATGAGCCGGGGCTTCGCACCGCCCGGCTCAAAATTCTTTAGAGATGTGTTGAATTTCTTTGACCTGCGGCCACAAGACATAGGACCCAACTCCGTGTCAAATATATGCAACTTCCAAGTATTCTGCGAAGTCTATCTTGGAGAAGAGCCCAGCCTACTGCTCTTTAGAGAGCTCTTTTATCTGAACCGCCAGAATGAGTGCACCAACGGGCCGAGCCTGGAACTTGGTGGAATCTCCATTCAACGCCGGAGAGACTGCCTCTTTCCTTATGCTGAGCCGCCAAGCCATCCGAAGGACTGGAACCAGACGTGGTTCTATTGCCAGGATACTTCACCGGCTGACGAGAACCCTCTGCCCGGCTTTCGTGCCCAGCGTCTGGAGCCAAATCACTCCCTGCCGGATAAGCTAACTCAAGCCGAGCGTCAACCTCTGATCCCCACCATCAACAAAATTAAGGCTCTCCTGGGAAATGGCCTCAACGGCATTGATCTGGTCCGGGTCTGGATCTCGTGGCGGGTGATCCCCTTAAGCCGCCGCCCCGGCTTAATGTGTGGTTACACGGGCCGGAAAGATGACCCTCTGCGACACAGCCGCAACGATCTACCTGAAGACGTTGTTGACGACATGACCAAGGCCCTCTTGAATGAGAGCTTGACAGACTGCGGGAGGACCGGCTTAAGCCCCTTCTGCAAGACTAACCCGACCCCAGCGGTAAGCCACTGATATGAACATCTTATTTTCTCCTTAGATAGTTTTCATCTGAACCTTAAGAAGTCTTCATTGTATTTTTCAGGCTGATGATAAATTCTGGAAGGTCAAGTACGACCATGAGGCGGCTAAAAAAGCCAGAAAGGCTAAGAAAGCCGCCAGGAGAGCCGCTCCCCGCAAGAAAGGGAGCAGGCCTACTGCCTCAGAGCTGCTTCAACTAAGTGACAGCTCCGAGTCAGAGGTAACCCCTGAATCTGTAAGCTCGTGTCTTGTTCTTGTTTATTCCTATCCACCTTATTGATACTGATCATCAGCAGGATGACACCGGAGCAAGTAACCCGGTGACTGAAGAGGTAATGACACTTTCCTCCGACTCGGAGCCCTTGCCAAGGCTGAAAGTCCGAAGAGTAACCCGGAAAGTAAGATTTTCACATCCTTTAGCTTATCAAGATCCTCAATTTCTTTTGAAGCAACAGATTCATGAGAGCCGGCGGCACACCCGGACCAACAAGGATGCAGACCTCTCCTCCGGCTTACCTGAAGCGTCGAGAAAGCGCCGGACCGAGGTTATCTCCAACTTATATCCTTTTCATCCTTTGGCGGGCGTTATACGTCAACCGCTCAATTCTTCTGATTCAAATTATCAGGAAACTTCACCTTCCTCTGGCGACTCTATGCAATCGAACCTGCCGGCTTTCAAGACCGTACCCGGGTAATGATGATCATCTCTTGTTGTGCTTATCTTTACTCAGACCTTTGTACTAACCTTTTGTCCTTTCAGTGCCCAGGCAAAGCTCAGCAAAGAGGCGAAGAAGAATAAACCGGTCGAAGAGCCGGTCTTGACTGAGCCGGAGGTTTCAGCTCAAGAGCCGCCAGCTGCCTCTGCTCCTGAAGCCACCGCTCCAACCGACGAGCCAGCCATGGAGACTTCCACCAACCCGGACATCTCCAGCCCGGCTCAGCCGGCCGATGACCCGGACGTGGTAATCACCCGGACGGAGTTTGTCGAGCCGGGGAGACCCACTGCGCTGGCTAAGTGCTCTGCGAAGGAAGAGTTGCTAGAGCGCCGCAGGGCCAAGCTGGACATCACCAACTACGCCAACCTGAGCATTGGAGATATCATCTCCGGCTATGTCAATCAGGTGCACAGCAGCCGGGACCTGGAGATTGACATGGTGAAGCAGATACAGCAGAAGTCTGAGGTACCACTCTATTGCTTACTGCATAGTCCTCTTTACCATACTCTAGCCCCCAAGTCTACTACTTATGATAGAATATGTTGTAGACTTAACTTCCGGCTTACTTCCATGAACCTGTAATTTATAGATAGAAACTTTCGACATGCATTAGCCCCCAAGTGCCAAGTGTCTTTGCTTGGAAAGTGCTTGGGACTTTAAAATTGCATAATAATTGTTCATACTATAACCCGGAAATTGTGCAGGCTGCTTGCAAGAAATTTGAGGCTGATATCTCGGAGCTGAAGAACCGCCTGAAGACTCAGGAAACTGAGACCCGGAAGGCCAACGCCAAATTTGAATCCAGCATTGCTGCTCAAGAGAAGCTGAAGAAGAAGTTTGAAGCTGAAAGGAAAACTTGGGCCGAAGAGAAGGCTGCTCTTGTAAACCGGGCCGAACAGGCGGAGAAGGCTCTGACGGAGAGAACCGCCGAACTCTCCGGCTTAAAGCGCCATGTGTCACAAATGGTCGCCGCAATCTTCGGTAAGTCATTCTGCCGGCTCTCGACAAGTTTATAGCCTTTATGTCTCATAACTCCCATCATTGCGAGCGGCTTATCTTACCTTGTTAAACAGGTCCCAGAAGCGCCAACCTCAATCAAAATGTGCTGACCAAGTTGAAGGCCATGTACACTCTGGTGGAGCAACTCTACACCGGGTCACAGCGCGCCTTGGCCGTGGTGGCCCTATCCAACGAGGTTCCGACTCACCTGGCAGACGTACTTCGCCGGCTGGCCGTTCTTCCTCAGCGTTTCCAAGAGCTGCGACGAGTTTCTGCAAGAGCCGGAGCCATAGCTGCTCTGAGCCGGGCCAAGGCTTTCCTTCCAGAGCTAGACTCGGCTGACATTGCACTTGGTTACCCCAGCTTGAAGGAAGACGGCACCCCCTTCAACCAAAAAGACTTTGCTGCCTGTGTGAAGATCGTGCGCCCGGTGGCCACCCTGATTGGGAATGACACCGATCTGACCAAGTACCAGCCGGGCTACGACGCAGAGAATCAGAGGATCCCCACTCCGCGTTATGAAGCCATCAGCTTGGTCCCGCCGACTCGTAAGCACACCTTTGCCCCAGAAATTGACCCGGCCGGGTTAATTGACGAGGAAGCTCAATTTGAAGCTTTGAGCGGCATTGACTGGAAATCGTCAACCTTCCAGGTCTTGGGAACAGCCGGAGGAGCGGAGAGGGATGAGCCGGAAGCTTCGACCCGGCAAGCCTCTTGACTCTTTAGGCGGCTTTGTTAAACAATGCTTCACCCTTTTGGACTCGGGGAGTCTTGTAATAGAGTAGGACCAACATTTTAACTTTGTCGTGCCATCGTGCACGTGTTTGAATGCTTAACTCCATTGAAGTTGCTTCCTTATATTCTTCCGGGTCATAATTGATCATTTATTTTCCTTAAGCTCAAATAGCTGTCTTTAACTATCCTGCATAGAAAAACAAGTCACAAGTCTCTAGGCGACTTACCGCACTGAGAATCATAGTCTCATACATATAACCCGGAATATGAAGCTAAGTCACCAAAGACTGGTCCTCAATTATGTCCTTGATATAACCGTAATAACATACTTACAGGCCTTCCAGTATGCTTCCGGTTTATGTAACCCGGATAATAAGGTTGGTACCTCAACTCCGGTTTACCAGTCTTGATAATGCTGATTGTGTGTGACTAACACTGTGAATCAAAGTTAAGTCGGCGGAATAAGAACTGCCGTGTACACTATTGGTACAACCAGAAGAAATTGTTGTAAATCAGAAACTCAAAACTTAGGGGCTTCCGGTTCGAATACGACCAGAGACCCGTCCCAAAGGGGTTAAGCTAAGATTCGAATGCGATCATATAGCCCCAGTGGGTTTGGCGATGCCGATCAAGAGGGTACCGACAGCTATGTTCTCTTTGGTTCGAATACGACCCATGTTTGAACAGGAAGCCCCCAAATGACCTTAAGAGTTGTTTAACGACGCTGATTCGAATACGATCCACGTCGGTTCCCAAAGGGGGTTGAGCTATGATTCAAATGTGATCAAAGAAAACTCCCCAATGAGCTCGGCACTTTGCCAATCAAATGGGTATCGACAGCTATGTTCTCTTTGGTTCAAATACGACCTATGTTTGAACAGGAAGCCCCCAAGTGATTATATTGCGTACTGCTAGATTCGAATACGATCATAAGCCGGATCTACCTCCAAGCTACCATGTGATCTTGTAATGGAAACAACACATTTACCTTTGGAGGAGAAAAAAGGACAGAGGTCCTGCTTTATTGCTCATCATAATATATACATGGCTATAGAAATATGTACATTATGAGAGCCGGTGGCTCAAGTGTAATAAGGCCGAAGCTGAGCTATGTTCCACGGCCGACGGGTCTCTTCCTCCGACTTGCGTGAATCTTTATGCTCCCGAACGTCAATAAGGTAGTATGACCCGTTGTGCAAGTTCTTGCTGACCACAAAGGGCCCTTCCCAAGGCGGGGATAGCTTGTGTACATCTGTTTGATCTTGGATGAGCCGGAGCACCAGATCACCTTCCTGGAAGACCCGGGACTTAACCCGGCGACTGTGATAACAGCGCAGGTCTTGTTGGTAAATCGCTGAGCGAGCTGCTGCCACGTCACGCTGTTCGTCCAACAAGTCAAGAGCATCTTGGCGCGCCTGTTCATTATCCGCCTCAACATAAGCCGCCACTCGAGGCGAGTCATGACGGATGTCACTGGGGAGGACTGCTTCCGCTCCATAAACCATGAAGAAAGGTGTATAACCCGTAGATCTGTTAGGAGTAGTATTGATACTCCATAACACGGAGGGTAACTCCTCCACCCAACAACCCGGCGTCCGTTGCAAAGGGACCAAAAGCCGGGGCTTGATGCCTTTCAGAATCTCCTGATTAGCTCTCTCAGCTTGACCATTGGATTGAGGGTGAGCCACTGATGAAACATCAAGTCGAATATGCTCTCGTTGACAAAACTCCTCCATGGCGCCCTTGGACAGATTGGTACCATTGTCAGTTATAATGCTGTGTGGAAAGCCAAAGCGAAATATCACCCTTTTCATGAACTGAACCGCCGTGGCTGCGTCACACTTGCTAACTGGCTCTGCTTCAACCCACTTTGTGAATTTGTCAACTGCCACCAAGAGGTGGGTCTTCTTGTCCTTGGACCTTTTAAAAGGCCCAACCATATCAAGCCCCCAGACCGCAAATGGCCAAGTGATTGGTATCATCCTCAGCTCCTGAGCCGGCACATGAGCCCGTCGCGAGAACCTCTGGCAACCATCACATTTACTGACCAAGTCCTCCGCATCAGCATGAGCCGTCAGCCAATAAAAACCATGACGAAAAGCCTTGGCCACAAGGGATTTTGAGCCGGCATGATGGCCACAATCCCCTTCGTGAATCTCACGCAAGATTTCTTGACCTTCCTCAGGGGAGACACAACGCTGGAATGCTCCCGTAACACTGCGGCGATGCAGCTCACCATTGATAACAATCATTGACTTAGACCGCCGGGTTATTTGTCTGGCCAAAGTTTCATCCTCAGGCAAATCTCCCCGGGTCATGTAAGCCAAGTATGGCACCGTCCAGTCCGGGGTGATGTGGAGAGCCGCCACCAACTGTGCCTCCAGGTCAGGGACAGCCAAGTCTTCCTCTGTAGGTACCTTAACAGAAGGGTTATGCAAGATGTCCAGGAAAGTATTAGGCGGCACCGGTTTTCGCTGAGAGCCCAGCCGGCTTAATGCATCAGCCGCCTCGTTCTTCCTGCGATCGATGTGCTCTACTTGGTAACCCTGAAAGTGTCCAGCAATGGCATCAACTTCACGGCGATAAGCCGCCATGAGAGGGTCCTTGGAATCCCACTTGCCTGATACTTGTTGAGCCACTAAGTCTGAGTCGCCGAAGCACCTTACCCGGCTCAAGCTCATCTCCTTAGCCATCCGAAGACCATGGAGCAAGGCCTCGTACTCAGCCGCATTGTTAGTGCAAGGAAACATCAACCGTAGCACATAATGAAACTTGTCACCTTTAGGGGAAGCCAATACAACTCCAGCCCCCGAGCCCTCCAATTGCCTAGACCCATCAAAGTGAATAGTCCAATATGTATTGTTCGGCTTTTCTTCAGGCACCTGTAGCTCTGTCCAATCGTTGATGAAATCCACCAAAGCTTGAGATTTAACAGCAGTGTGTGGCACGTATTTTAGACCATGAGGCCCAAGTTCTATAGCCCACTTAGCCACTCTCCCTGTGGCCTCTCTGTTTTGAATGATATCTCCAAGGGGGGCAGAACTAACCACAGTGATAGGGTGACCCTGGAAATAATGCTTAAGCTTCCGGCTTTCCATGAACACACCATAAACAAGCTTCTGCCAGTGTGGATACCGCTGTTTGGACTTGATGAGCACCTCACTGACGTAATAAACCGGCCGCTGAACCGGATGCTCCTTACCCTCTTCCTTGCGCTCCACCACCACAGCCACACTGACGGCCCGTGTGTTAGCAGCTACATACAGCAATAAAGGCTCATTGTCAACCGGAGCAGCAAGGACCGGGGGCTCGGCCAGCTGTCTCTTCAAATCCTCAAACGCAGTATTAGCAGCATCATTCCAGATAAAGTCATCAGTTTTCTTCATCAACTGGTACAGCGGCATGGCCTTCTCACCCAAACGGCTTATAAACCGGCTTAAAGCAGCAATACGACCCGCGAGGCGCTGGACGTCGTTTATGCACGCCGGCTTAGCCAGAGAGGTGATTGCCTTGATTTTTTCCGGGTTAGCTTCAATGCCTCTGTTAGAAACCAGGAAACCCAAGAGCTTGCCCGCAGGAACACCAAAAACACACTTGGCCGGGTTAAGCATCATTTTGTAGACCCGGAGATTATCAAAGGTTTCCCTCAGATCATCTATCAAGGTTTCCTTCTCCCTGGACTTAACCACAATATCATCCACATAGGCATGAACATTGCGCCCAATCTGGTTATGAAGACAGTTCTGCACGCAACGCTGATAAGTCGCCTGTGCGCTCTTGAGTCCAAAAGGCATAGACACATAACAGAAAGCTCCAATGGGAGTGATGAACGATGTCTTCTCCTGGTCCTTAACTGCCATTTTGATCTGATGGTATCCAGAATATGCATCCAAGAAACTTAAATGCTCACAACCCGCCGTGGCATCAATGATCTGATCAATACGAGGGAGAGCGAAAGGATCAGCCGGACATGCCTTGTTTAAGTCCGTGTAGTCCACACACATCCGCCAGGTGCCGTTCTTCTTGAGCACGAGCACCGGGTTAGCTAACCACTCTGGGTGAAAGACTTCAACAATAAACCCGGCCGCCAAGAGCCGGGCCACCTCTTCTCCAATGGCTTTTCGCCTTTCCTCATTAAACCGCCGAAGGAATTGCCTGACCGGCTTAAATTTCGGATCAACATTGAGTGTGTGCTCAGCGAGTTCTCTAGGTACACCTGGCATGTCAGAAGGTTTCCATGCAAAAATGTCCCTATTCTCATGGATGAACTCGATGAGCGCGCTTTCCTATTTTGGATCCAGATTGGCACTGATGCTAAACTGCTGAGATGAATCACCTGGAACGAAATCAACAAGTTTAGTCTCATCAGCCGACTTAAATTTCATTGCCGGCTCATGCTCCCTAGTCGGCTTTTTCAGAGAGGTCATATCTGTTGGGTCAACATTGTCCTTGTAAAACTTCAACTCCTCTGTTGCACAAACGGCTTCTGCATAAGCCGCAGCGCCTTCCTCACACTCCAGGGCCACCTTCCGGCTGCCATGAACCATAATGGTCCCATTGTGACCCGGCATCTTGAGCTGCAAATACACGTAACACGGCCGTGCCATGAACTTGGCGTAAGCCGGCCGCCCAAATATGGCATGATACGGGCTTCTTATCTTGACTACCTCAAAGGTCAATTTTTCCACCCTGTAGTTGTATTCATCTCCAAAGGCCACTTCCAGTTTGATCTTACCAACTGGATAAGCCGACTTGCTAGGCACCACACCATGGAAAACGGTATTGGACTGGCTGAGGTTCTTATCAATCAACCCCATACGACGGGAAGTCTCATAATAGAGGATGTTGATGCTGCTGCCTCCATCCATGAGCACCTTAGTGAACTTATATCCTCCCACCTGAGGAGCCACCACCAGGGCCAAGTGACCCGGATTATCAACCCAGGGAGGGTGATCCTCCCTACTCCACACAATAGGCTGCTCAGACCATCTTAAATAGCGTGGAACCGCCGGATCAACAGCATTAACAGCCCTCTTATGAAGTTTCTGACCTCGCTTACACAGACAGGTGGTAAATACGTGACACTGTCCACCGTTAAGCTGCTTTGGATTGGTCTGATAACCCCCTGCTGCTGTTGATGACCCTGGCCAAACTGCTAATTAAAGCCCCCTTGACCATTCTGAGGATTAGAATTTGAGCCGCCGCCCGGGCCATTGTTGCCATTGAAGGCATTGGAATTCTTAAAGGCCTTCATGATTGCGCAATCCTTCCATAGATGAGTAGCTGGCTTCTCCCTAGAGCCATGCCTTGGACAAGGCTCGTTCAACAGCTGCTCCAGCGTCGGGCCTGACCCGCCGGCTCGAGGAGGTGGCCTCCCCTTGCGTCGCTGGTTTTTACCCTGTGAGCTGGCGTTGGCCACGAACTCTAGGCCGCCGTCGGCCTTACGCTTGCCACCTCCTTGGTTCCCCGGGTTATGCTGAGGACCCTTGCCATTGCCGTTCTTCCTTCCCTTCCCTGTGCTTTCATCATCTGAAGCGGGGTCCTTGGTACTATCAGAATCGGCGTACTTGACGAGAGCCGCCATCAGCGTTCCCATATCATTGCAGTCGCGCTTAAGCCGCCCGAGTTTCATCTTCAGGGGCAGGAAACAACAATTCTGCTCCAACATTAAGACTGCAGAGCCGGCGTCCATCTTATCAAATGAATGTATTATCTCTTTGACCCGGCGAACCCAATGTGTCGTAGACTCACCCTCCTGCTGTTTACAGTTAGTCAAATCCACAATTGACATAGACTGCCTACAGGTATCTTTGAAATTTTGGATGAACCGGGCTTTCAGCTCAGCCCAAGACCCGATGGAGTTCGGTGGTAGCCCTTTCAACCAAGTGCGGGCAGTCCCATCTAACATCATGGTGAAGTATTTGGCCATCGCCGCTTCACTGACCTCCAGCAATTCCATGGCCATCTCGTAACTCTCGATCCAGGCTCCGGGTTGTAAATCAGCCGTGTAATTAGGCATCTTCCTAGGCCCTTTGAAGTCCTTGGGTAGACGTTCATTGCGGAGAGCCGGTACTAAACAAGGGACACCTCCAGTCCTCGTAGGGATACCCACGTCGACGGAAGTCGTCGGATAAGCCGGGGGTGTCTGGTAAGCTGTCAACTGAGGTACCTGCTCTGCCTCTTGCCGCGTTCTGTCTTGGTCTGCTGCATGAAAGGCTCCGTTATGAGCCAGGCCATGGCCAGGGGGCAAGTCATGGCGTCGGACATTACTTGAGCCGGTCGCTGAAACCATGTGTCTGCTATAACTCGGGCTCCGGCCTGGACGAGGGGTTGAATGGATCCTGTCCCGGCTGTAAGAGTACGCCTCTTGCTGCGCCAGTGCTGTCTGAAGGAGTTCTCTGACCCGGCGGGTTTCAACAGCCGTTGGAGAGTCACCGTCAATTGGGAGAGCCGCCAGCCGTGCCACCGCGGCGACCATGTTTTCCAGCGGGTTAGCATAATGACCCGGTGGTATTGGCACATACTGAGGCGGGGCAGGGTTCACCCGGGGAGGCCCCATCACTTGTGGCTGAATAGGTGTCCCAGCCCTGGGCACTATGATCTCCGGCGGGTTACTAGACCCTGCACCTGGCGTGTTGAAGAGGTTTCGAGGATCGTAGACCGGAGGGAGTCGAGAGGTTTCGAGGATCGTAGACCGGAGGGAGTCGAGATTGGGCCTTTTGATGCCTCCTTCTCATGACCTCATTAGACGCGTTCTGATCCATCGTGAGCCGGAAGGACTGCGCCTGAATCAACTGGGTCTGGGCGTCGAGAGCCGCCCTCTCCGCAGCCATCCTGATCCCTTCCGCCGCCAGATCATCCTTGGCTTTCACTAGATCTAACTTTAACTGCGCCACCTCCGCGTCATGCTGAGCTTGATCCGCCGGGTCAACCGTGGCGGTCAACAGGGCCGTCATCTTGTCCGTGAGATCCATCAGCACCTGAGCCGGCGAGGGTACCGGGTTTCCTGCCCCAGCGGCAGGGTTTTGAACAGGCTGCGCACCGGCCATGAAGATCCCAACCCGGCTCGGCGGCTCAAAAGGATCCGGAATACTGTCACCATCGGAACAACCCCTGAGCCTGCCATCTTGAAGTTGATACAACGAGTTTGACTCATCTGTGGACGACTCGCCGTCAGAGCCGGCGGCCGTCTCATCACCAGATCCAGACCCTACAGAGAGTCCTCCATGAACACATCCCACAAAAACATGCTTCAAGACGGTGGGCGCCAACTGTCGTGGAATTGTCACGGCAGATGTCCTTGAGCTAGGACTTAGTCGTGGAGCCATCGCAACTAGGAAGCTTGAAGGGGTTAAACGGGACAAGGAACACGAGGGTTATACTGGTTCGGCCCCTTACGGTGAAGGTAAAAGCCTACGTCCAGTTGAGGTGGTATTGCTTATGGTTTCGATGACCAGGGAGCTTGATTGCTATGCCTGGCTCTCGATGAGATCGGCGCAGAGATCCGGCTCAGGGCCCGGCTCACCAATCTTGCCAATGAAGACATGAATTCCGCCGAAGGGGACCCGGTACCCGTACTCAATTGAGCCGGCGTCGGGGCCCCAGTTTGCATCGTCGATGTAGAGCTTGCCGCGACGACTCTTGGTCATCTGGCCCACAGCGTATCCCTTGAGCCCTTCGAAGCTGCCCTTGAAGAACTCAAATCCACCGTGCGCTGGCCCCACGGTGGGCGCCAACTGTCATGGAATTGTCACGGCAGATGTCCTTGAGCTAGGACTTAGTCGTGGAGCCATCGCAACTAGGAAGCTTGAAGGGGTTAAACGGGACAAGGAACACGAGGGTTATACTGGTTCGGCCCCTTACGGTGAAGGTAAAAGCCTACGTCTAGTTGAGGTGGTATTGCTTATGGTTTCGATGACCAGGGAGCTTGATTGCTATGCTTGGCCCTCGATGAGATCTTTCCCTCCTGAACCGCCGCTGGGTCGTCCCTTTATATAGAGAGGTTGACGCCCAGCGGCTCTCAGAGTCCCGGCTGGCTCATAACAGTGTCCGGCTCGGACTCTTATCTATTCTTGCCTTACACTACAAGTTTTACCCTACCGGCGGCTAATGCTACGGGCCTTAAGCCATCTCCGGGTCTTGGGCCCGTTATTGACCCGCCGTCTTCATCTTTGGTACTAGGCTTCGCGTAGTAACCATCATGGGTAACCCGGCCCCTCCTGGGCGGGTGACTCCAACGGTTATATCCTCAACATAGATCGAACGACAATCCTCATCCCTTTAGACAGGAAATGCAGTCCGGCTAGGAATTGATTTATATGCAAACATGCACGGTAAATGCCAAAAAATGTCTTACATATAGCACACGAGACCTGAAATGCGCCAGCAAATCAAACCCGTGGTAAAATTGTGATTGGTTTAAAAAATATAGATGAGAAATGATGAACTCACGTCTTCATTTCAAAATTAGTACGTCTTCATTTCAAACGAAATTATTCTGTTTGTGCACACGAGCGCTTAGAGGCAACCGTTTGCATAGGCCTTTCCGCGCGTGCGGCGACCGGGGATATTTTTCACCCTTTTCACCTAGGCCGCCAACACCCCCCCACCGACCACCCGCGTTTCACTCAACTAGTCCACCCAATCTCCTTCGCCAGCTCCCCCCTCCCCCAGATCCACAGCAGAACCCTCTCCGACGCCACCGTGCTCACCCGGCCGTGTGCCTGCTCTTCGGCGTCAAGCCTACCTCCACTACCGTTCCCAACACGCGGCGGCCCGCGCCTCGCCGTCTTCATTTCCTTGCCAGCCACCCTTGAGCATATCGATGCAGTAACCCTCGCCTCTCCTGTGGTCCGGCCGGGTTTGCATTAAGAAGCCTGTTAGTTACTGCTCTCCATCGTGGTGAGGCATATTTCCTCGCAATCCCTCTTCCAATTTCGTTCCGTATGTTCCCAAATTGGCTATAAAATAACGGAGAGCGTATATATGTTCATTATCTACCTTCCTTACTACATATAAGCTGTATTTGTTCCAATAAGTTACTGCCTATTTACAGATCGCGGGCGCCCGAGTCACACAAACTTAACAAATTAGTCGTACATTTTCTAAATTATTGCATGGCATGTTTAGAAAGCTTGATACCAAGTTGTTAGTTTTATGCTTATCCTCCTTTCCTGAGTTTCGCATGTGTTCTCTGTAGATGCCGAGTAGCAGCGACAGCACTCATTCAGGCCATGTATCTTCATCTGATTCGGACAACCCTAGATCTTCAGCAGATTGTGAGGGATCAAGTAGTCTTGAACGGTATAGAGCTGCAGCAATTACCCTTCCGGCCAGGACACGGAGGAATGCTCCAAGGAAGCCCACACACCAGCTTAAAGGTGTATATGAAGTAACAGAGATTGATTTAAAGTCCTGGGCTCCAACTAAACCAGATAAAGCACGCATGAGGTTCAGGAGTGTGTGTGGATTTTTTGGCAGGGCAAGGCTCAACATTAATCTGCCGGGGTTTCGGAAGGCTGAAAGAGAAACACGACGAAGGATAGTCCGGGAGATCATGGATCACTTCAACGTTCCAGAGCAGTGGAGAATGCAAGTGGAACACGCTGCACTGAAGAAGGCTAGGGATGCTTGGAGAAACTGAAAGCACATGCTGTACAAGAAGTACTTGAGTGAAGGCAAGGACCCAATCCCCGCATACCCCCCAAATTACAAAGGCAGACTAGGCAGAATTCAAAAGGGTTAGGGCAACTCCAGAGTTTGATGCGAAGAGTTTCAAGCAATCGGAACTTCAGAAGAAGAACATACACCCCCACCGTATGGGTGTGGCGGGATACTACGGCATGAAACTCATATGGGAACAGGAGGACAAAGAAGCAGTAGCGGCGGGTGGGAGTCCGACCTTTAGTGAAATCAAGGGCGAACGCGCCAGAGACTACTTGCGAGCACGTGCAAAGAGGCGTGATGATGAAACTTATTACTTTGAAAATGCACGTGACGCCAAACTGTATGAAGTGATGGTAGAGGCTTCCAAGATCCCTGGAAGGTTCTACAGGAACTCAGGGCCATGTGACATTCTGTCCATTGCTCTGGACACAAAAGAGCCCCCTGGCCGTGCAAGGGGTATAGGTGTTAATGTCCCGCACAAGAGGGCTTTCACACTCAGCAAAGAAGAGAGGCTCAGCATGAAAAAAGCGAGGAGTGAAATGAAGCAGAATGCATTGTTTGAAAAGTTGAAGAAGGAGATTTATCCGACAGTTCGAAAGGATGTTGAGGAGTCAATGATGATGATGTAGAAGACTCTAACACTGACAGATAGCCAGCAGATGGGAGGGTAGGCGGGCATGGATGATGTTGCTTATTGTGCGACAACACTGCACAAGAGTAGCTGTGCATTAGCTGACCCCAGCGACACTAAGACTGCAGCTGCTCGTGATGATGCTATATCTGATCTATTTGGAATTAAAGACAGACTGAAGGGCGTGCTTACACATTATGAAGGTACATTAAAATGTGCAACAGCCTGGGTTTGCCCACCCTTCTTGGAAGATGGCCTCTTCTTGGACAATGTGCCATTGAAGCCGGGCTGTGTGAAGTGCTACGTGACTGAAGTAAAGCCTGGATTCAATGAATTTGCCCTGAAGAATGTCCTAGGAGACTTTGATGAGCAAAGGACCTTGCGAGAAACACTGTTACATCACATCCAGTGGCCACGAAAGGAAATAGAGTTCCGCAAAGGACCTTGGGAGAAACACTGTTACATCGATGAGATTCCTGAAGCCCCGCCAAGAGCAACCACTGTCGCCCGTCAACCGATGACGCTCTCCTTGCTAGAGCAGCTCTCGCGGGCTGATGCATCAACCTGTGATCAGCCGGACCGACTTTGTGGCATACAGGCCATGTCATCCTCTGCCCCAAAGCAGCCAGTGGCAAGGCCTACAACTGCTGATGACGCACCACCAGTTCAGATGCCGGCCGCTGAAGCAGCAGGGGGAGACCTAGCTGCAGCACATGCTCAGCAGACCAACCTGGTGGAACAGACTGCTAAGCAGTCTGATGCTTCGGAACCGCCTGCTAAGCAGTCTGTAGGTCCAGAACCGACTGATCATCAGTCCGTCGATATGCAGGCGCGTGATCAGCATACCAATGCGTCAGCACTTCCTCCTCAGCACACCGACAAGTTGGCACCACCTACGCAGAAACCCGACATAGCTTCAACGCATGGTCAGCAGTCTGATGCCTCTGCTCCTACAGCCCAGCAGTCCGTCAATGCAGCACCGCCAGCTCAGCGGTCCGGCATAGATAAATAGTCTGCTAAGAAGTCCGTCCAAGCTTCACCGTCTGCTCGGCAGTCTACCGTGCAGGCAACCAGGCGTTCTGCCAGAAATGCTTCAAGTACCAAGAAGGAAGTGGCCAAAAAGGCTACACCCACGACCACGAGGAAGCGCAGCAGGAAAGTGAAGAGTAAAGAGAACGATTGCCTCTTACTTAAAGCACTCATCGCCCAGAACCAAATTAACAGCAGCTTGTTCGAATCGGGGAGTAATATTATTTCTGACGCCATGGATGATGAAGAAGTAGAATTGTTGCTTGCTAAAAGAAAAGCAGACGTACTTGAAGCACACAATTACGTCCATGGCCAGCCATTTCTTGTTGGCGAATACTTTGATGAGTGCAGCTCCAGTTGCCGCGAGTTACATGAATATTGCATGGATCAAATGTCAGAAGGTCATCACCATTTGCTAGTCCACTACAACAGAGATCATTTCCGACACGATGCTGGTTCCATCATTGTGAGTTTCGAGGACTTACATCTCTTCTTAAACTTCAACGTGCTCGATGCCACTCTTGTTAGATGCGTGATTTTGTAAATACTTAACAAACTCTGATCAACTTCTCCATACAAGGCTGTAAATGATAAACAGCTGCATTTTATTCCTCTCAGGGGATTGAACGCGTAGAGAAGACAAAGTGAGAGTGCGTATTTCATAGATCCTGCATAAGCAAATGGCACAACATTACATGAAAAGGACCGACGGGACTGGGCCGTTAACACGGTCGTCTGTATCTTCGAAAACACGTCCCATGCAGAATCATTTCTCTGGCCATATCATGAAGGGGAAGTCAAGTAAACAACCATGCATACACTGATTGTCTTTCAGATATCGACATCATTCGTAAGTTCATGGCTTTCTTAATATGTAGCAATCACTGGATATTGGTATTCATTGTTCCAAACAAGAACACAGTTTACTACATCGATTCTCTCAGAGAGTCAACAAACGCTCAGGATCTGACGCATCTTCAGCAATTCTTGGATAGGTATTGAATTCTATGATGTTGAAATTAATTTGCATTCATATCTGGTTCAATAATTGATGTTGCCAAAATTCATCATCATTTGCAGTGTGCTTGCATTGTGGGAAACTAAAACAGGGGACCTGTTCAAGAGGAAACTACCTCTGCAGCACGAGATCGTTTCTCCGGTAACACACCGAAATCCATTATTTTCGGAAAATTTATCCAACAGTCTGCAAATACCTTTCCTTACGCTAGCCAAATGTTCAAGCTTCTAAATAAACCTCTTTCTATTTTGTCCAAAGAAAAAATAATACATCTAACACCGGTTAGGTTGTTCCTAACATGACAAATACATGACTAATTTTGTACAAAAAATTTCAGTGTCCTCAGCAAGAAGTAGGGACCAACCTTTGTGGATACTATGTTTGCAGACACATGATCTCCATCTGCAAATCTGCTGATAGTTGCGATGATCCTCGCGAATTAGTACCAGTAAGTCTATCTTAATTAATATCTTCTACTCCACTCGTATGGCACATTCTGATCTTAAAATACTGCAGCTCATCTTAAAACCGAGGACCCCTGAACCGCTCCCGGCTGGCGAATTGTTGATGGTTCAGAGATTTATCAGCGACTTCTTCCTGGATCACTACATCAATCCCACTGGTGATAATGAAGATTTCAGCATGCGTTCTCCTGAGACATTGAGTAAGAGTTAGCCGCTAAACATATAATGCATGGATCCATTGTTTTCCATCTAATGAGGTTTTCGTATTTCGTACACTATGATTAATTATGTAATGCATATATGTGTGGACAAATCATTGGAATTTAGCTACCATATGTTCAATTGCAAGTGTTGCGAAATCTAATGAATGTTCTTCCTGTGGGCACTATTTGTTCAATTGAATATTGTGGCGAATTTGCCTTTTGCATGCCGATTCAAAATGGGATATTTATGTTTGTTTGTTCAATTGAATATTGTGGCGAATTTGCTTTTTGCGTGCCGATTCAAAATGGGATATTTTTGTTTTAACCTGGCAATTGCCCCGCACACGGTTCAACTAAATGAGCGTGTGCAATCCACATCGGAAAGCATATGTCAATCGTATTGGAACCGTCGGTGATACAGAGCAGATCGCAAACGATTCGCAGCGCTACTACGTGTGCGTAGGTTCTCTGGAACTGTTTGTGATATCGCGTTATCGCACACGAGAACTGGGAGTAAACCGTGCCCAATGCAAAATACAATCTCAGTCGTATTTTTTCCAGGAAACTTGTGGGATCCCAAACGAAAAGCACACGTCACTCTTGCGGCAACCGTCGGTGATACCTAACAAATCACAAACGGTCTGCAGCACTTGTACGTGTGCGAAGGGGCTCCTGAACCGTTTGTGATAGAACATCATCGCAGACGGTAATTGTTGGAAAATGTGTGCGATGGAGTCTAGCATGGCAGACGGGTTACGCAGAAAACTCGTGTGCGATTGGGCACAAATCACACACAGTTCATATGTTGGCCCGTGTGCCTTACATACTGTTTCCCAAACGGTTCGTTACGACACACCGTATGGTTTCACTGCGTCATTAGAAATGCTTAATCACCGATACCACACGTGCGAAAGAATTTAGTGTGTGCTGCATCGCACATGATAACATTTTGGAAGGCCTCTGGATCACTGTTCCATATCCCCGATGGTTTCTGGGTCGTGTGGGAAGGACCCCCTATCGCACACACTCACTTGGCGACGTTTCCGAAGGCCGTTGCGGAAAGGGGTAAAAAACCGTTTGTTTAGGACCAACGCGCACCAGTGAATACTCTCCGGGCCCACTTGGTATTAAGGTATCCATCATCGTCTGGACAGACATAGCGTGATATGATCATGGGGATACTGGAATACGGAAACAAGAAAAGAGGACAAACTGGTAACGAAGATTACTTGGGTATTCTGATCACATAGTTGCTTCACAAGGATAGCTTCACAAGGATACAGATAAAAGTCTTGCCTCGGGTTTTGTTAAGTATCGTGAAGCAAAAGGAATTGTGTACGCAAACAAAAGTTTCGCTTGATAAATATCTTCGTGTATATGTGGGAATAAATGTGGGTGTCCAGACCCTGCTATTTATTATTGGCTGGAAGATGTTCTGGGTCATGTCCACATATTACCAAACCTGGAGGGTCACACGCTTAATTACAATGGTTTGATAGACTACTAGAGGATATTAGGAGTACAAGAGAAATGCATCAGAAGGTTCCTGTTATACCAGAAGTGTTCCAGAGAGGTCACGTAAATGTTCTGGTGAAACCTTCCAGAAGGTTTCAGAAAATTTCAAAACCTTCCGGAAGGTTTCAAGTGGTCCTAGTGGGTTGCCCCGTGAACTCGTCGCAACACATTTGACTGCCATCTCCAGCCCCTACTAGCATGACCTCGTAGCAACACGACGCGACAAGGAGGGGAAGGAGAGATGGGAAACGTCTGCGCTGGCCAGGACAGGAAGGAGGTTGGGTGCGAATCGCGATAGTGGAGGAACTCTCCCACGTGAGGTGGGAAAAACGAGAGAGAGAGAGAGAGAGAGAGAGAGAGAGAGAGAGAGAGAGAGAGAGAGAGAGAGAGAGAGAGATTCTCTGGCCGAGTTTGAAGTCACGCAGGCGGAGGATGTCGCGGAGCACCAAGCCATCCCCGACTCCATCTACTCGGAGACGGAGCAGGGCCAGCCCGTCCGGTACTGCCGGCACGGAGGTCGTCGACATCTGTGATGACTACTCGTAGAGTTGCTTCTAGCTAGTAGTACGTAACTTAGTATTCCTAGCACACAGCTTTTGTTTTGCATGATAATATGAATTTATGTGTGATATTTGAGGTATGTGGTTGTAACGGACGAAAAATAAGGGGTGACCAAGCTCTCTCCACGGTTGGGGGCGTGTCATTCTTTTGGTACACGGCTCTAGGTGCTCTTAGACCTGGGCATTTCTGGGCCGGACCAGTTTTAAAAAAGCACGACCCTAAAATCCCAAAGCCCGGCCCAGCCCGCGGTCTGAGAAAATGCCTATTTTTCATATTTTAAACAATAAAATATCTATTTTGAGGGATTAACACTATAATAACTATGCCTATATATTTATATAAAAAACTAGAAAATCATGTTTTGCCGGGGGTTTCCGGGCTTTGGCCGGGCTGCAGGCTGGAAAGTGAGGCCCGAGCCCGGCCCGGACGTCGGGCTTTGGGCCGGGCCACACATGCCCAGGTTTTGGATGCTCTACGCAATAAAAGAACGCCTACTTACAGTCCGGACCCATCGTCTCAAAATCAAAAAAGAAAAAGAAATACAGTCCGGACCCACAAGGTCAACTTGGACGAGGGCCCGAACCTAACGATCGTCTCCAGCCAACAGCACCAACTGCCGCTGAGGTCCTGTCTGTGCCTTCTCTTTTCCTACTCCAACCTCCCCTCTTTATTTTTTCCCTACAATCGGTTTCCACTTCTCTCCTCACCTCGCATCCCAGATCCAATAGCCCCCCCCCCCCCCCCCCGCCCCAACCCCGCTGCGCCCAATCGCTCTCCCCCAGGTCCGATCCGTTCAGCCGTAGCATTTTATTCGCCCACTGATTTAAACTTTCCGGACTTCTTTTTTGGATCCGAGTCGTGCAGGTCCTTAGTTTGGGTGTTGAGTATTGGTGTTAGCCAATGCGTTCCTTACTTAAGCCGATTATTAAGGATTTGGTTGGTTCTTGGTTGCTAGATCCGTGTGAAGGCCTACCTCTTCGGCCTGTTCTTCAGTGTATGCGTTAGTGGGATCTTAGCTCGGTGCTGCGGATTTTCTTTCTTTTGTATTCTATGAAACTCAGTCAGGAAGCAATTGTTGCGTACTTTGGAACATATCTTGTTGGGATTAGCTCATTATGAACTTGTTGTCAATCTGTATTTGCAGTTTCTTTATGTTTTTTTAATCTCTTTAGAAGTATGTTAGAGTGTGCGCTCCGGTTCATTGCATTTTTCGCATGGGATTGGCGGCTTAGTTATGGCATATGTGTGGTACGAGTGAATCAAGAGCCCTTTAGGCTTCGATGCAGTTTGGGAGTACATTAGGCATGTGATCATGTTTAGGTGAACTCTTCAATTATTTGCTCAGCTAAAACTGGATCGGTTGGATATAATTGGGAACCTTATATGTTTCTTGATTGCATAGTAACCAACGAAGGGCCTAGACAAGAATGCCTGCTGCAGTAGAGATATCCATGCCCTGTTGAATGAGATGGCAGAATTTATGTCATTTACTACTCGACAAAGCGATGTGCGGCTCATATACTGCTACTGATTTATATTCATGAGACGGTAGTGTATATCTCCATTGCAAGTATAGTGAGCATTGAATCTGATTTTGCTTCCCTTGTAGCACAGTAGACTAGTTAATGAAGGGGAAGTTTAAGAGCAGAAGAATATAGTTAATGGTTCCTGGATGAGAAGTGGAAATGCTACTGGCTGTGGAAGGAGGAGGTTTCTTCTCATCGTCAGCTTCAGGATACAGTCATGGCCTTGCTCTTTTGCTGCTTGGACGGAAAGAAGAAGAGAAGCCTGTCAAGGCATGGAGTCAGTACCGACTAGTCGATGGGGAAGCTGAGCATGTGTATCATCTGGCTAACACGAAAAACCAAGCTCCCCGTAAATGTGCTCCCTTCATCTGCTTCGGTAGCACTGCTTTGGAGCTCGAAGGGGCGTCTCCTCCGAAATTGAGTTCAAGCAACACTTTGGACTCTTTGGAAGAGCCATCCCGTTCAACAAAGAAGAAGGTTACCACTAATGGTTCCATAACTGGAGATGAGAGAAAAGGTTGTCTTAAGAGCAACTCAAAAAGGGATTCGTCAGAGCATTGTATAGTGGTGAGTGAAGATGAAGAACCACGTGAGTCACTGGAAGAGGTGCAAACCTTGAAATCTGGTATAGAACGGAGAAAAGTTCAATGGACTGATACATGTGGAAAGAAGCTTTTTGAGATAAGGGAATTCGAAGCCAGGTACAATCTGAAAATTATATTCCCTGCTTTCATCATTACCAGCACAGAAATAGTACATTGTCGTTTGTCTATTTGTAGATTATAAATTTTAGCACATTTCTAGAAGTAGTTCACTATTAGTCTATTAGTGCTATAAGTTGTCTACTTTGATGGAGTTGAACTTTGCTACTCCCTCTGATCCATATTATTTGGCGCAGCTTTAGTACAACTTTAAAGCTGCGTCAATTAATATGGATTGGAGGGAGTATTAAGTATCGTACATCAACTATCTCAAAAGTGATTCCAGCTTTGTTCCGATTTACACTCATTTATTCATATGATGCACCTCCTCCATGTCGATAGAGCTGATAGGTATTTATGTGTGTTTGTTGGAATTAATGTGAAGGCCAGTTTACTACTTCGATTGCTAATTGCAACCTTTTCAAACTTATTGATTCTCTAACTGCAATCTGTATTGAGCATGAGTGCAGACACATGCTTTATTATTTTGTTGGCTTACAAGTCTTGTACCCACTGGTTGTTACTTGTAGCCATAATATTTTCTGAGTACTGAATGATTATGTTTCTTTCAACAGCGATGGAAGTTTGTCAGATGATGAACTGGAAAATGAGGGTTTCAGGAAGTGTGAGTGTGTGATTCAGTAGATTTTTCGTCTGCCATTTGAAACAATGGATAGCTGCAGCTTTTCTGCTAGGATATGCTTATGCTGCCAACTTCTCAACAATCTGGGTGATACCTGTGGCTTGAAGTTAAACAAGCAAAGGATGATCATATATGTCTGCTTTCCTGTTAGCTAGCTTGTACGGTAGGGTTGCAGTTTTGATGCCCGCTGTATCATATCAAGATTTGACCCATTTATTTATTTTCGCCTTATTTTCCTTCCTTTGTGTTCACATGCTCCAGGTTGTAAGAGCAACTCTAGCAGACCCTGCAAAAATTCGACCCGCAAAACACGTTTGCGGTTTCACGAAGATCGCGTTTGCGGGTCGAAAACATGCGCGGCCGATCAGATACCGTATCTAAACTTGCATAATTTGAAAAAACACGTTCGTGGGAGAAATTGCACAAACATAGTTCATCACATCACATACTAGAGAGTTCATACATACTACATGATCAACAAATTAAGCATAGATCATAGTAAATGCTACGTTAACTAGTAGTAGAGGGGGTCGGATCTGACGGCGGCGAGGTCGCGGCAAAATGGACGACGCCGTGGAGGCCGAGCGAGGCTCAATCCTCCTAGTCGGAGCTGCACAGATCGACGTACTTCGCCGCCTGCTCCGCGCGGATGCGGCACCAGTCCTCAGCCTTCTCGTTGGCGGCGACGTTGTCGGCGACCGCCTGCCGCCACTCGAGGGCTTCGAGCTCCTCGGCGTGGCGCCGGCGCTCCGCCTCCTCGCGCACGCTCCGCTCAGCGATGGCGGCAGCAACGGCCAAGGTTTTTGAGTCGCCGAGTCAAGCCAAGTCGCCGAGGCTGCGGCTAGTGGCTTGCTGGCTTGAGTCACCGACTTGGCTTGATTAGTCGCCCCAAGTCGCCATGAGCAGTTCTACATATAAATACCATCACAGCAACAGAAATAACACTCTGAAATAAATAGAACAGGTTACTCTGCAATATACGAATACTATGGGGTCTTTCTGATAAAAATACTATGGGGTCTTTCTGATAAAACACCAGAGCACAACCGACAGAGGAACGGATAAGGATGGTACGGGCGAGGATCTCTCCTGCCTAGTCACCGCTCCCTATCCTCATCGCCCCTTCCCTCCACATACAACCCAACCCGCGCTCTCTTTCCAGCAGCAGGGCAACAACAAAGAGAGGCAGCAGCAGCAGGGCAGAGGGAGCTGTACCTGCTAGGGTTTGCTGGCGCATGCGCAGATGCTGGAGAGTGGAGACGGAGGTGAAGGGGCCGGAGTAGATGGAGGTGGAGGCGGAGGAGGCTCGTGGGGGAGCGGCGGCTGTGGATCTGGAGGGCTGGAGGGGGAGCGGCGCCGGCGGCCGCAGATCTGGAGGGGAGGGGCTGCGCGGAGCCAGCTCTCTTTTTCCTTCGTTTCCCTCTCTCCCTCTCTGTGAACCCGCGTGGAGAGCCAGCTCTCTTTATCCTCCCCAAAATTTTTTTGCCAGTGGGCCTAGCTGGAGCAAGCCAGGCGACCGGCGGCTACTAGCCAGCGACTAATCACGGCAAGTCGCCGGCGAGTCGCGTGACTCGCTCCCTGAGTCAAGTCGCCTGCGTGAGCCAGCCACGCCATGACGACTCGACGATTAGTCGGCGACTCAAAAACCTTGGCAACGGCGTCAAAGTCCGCGACGTAGTCCTCGGGCCCGACGACTCCGCGGCGGCCGAGCGGAGCGGGCTCCTCGGGCTCCTCCTTCACCGGGACGAAGGCGAACGGCGCCGGCTCCTCCTCGTCGTTCGACCACTCCCTCTTCACGGAGAGAAAGCCCGTGCCGGAGGACGAGGAGGATCCGGCGTAGGAAGACCTCGCGGAGGAGAAGGACGCGCGCCGGCGGTCGTACTCCTCCGTCTCGCGGCGGTTGAAGCTCGCCGGCGGCGACATCCCTTGGTTGGTCCACTTCCGGGCTCCGCGCTTCCTCGTGCCGTCCGACCGGACGCGCAGCTCGCGCTCCGGGTCCCTCTCACGGCTGGATCTGCTGCCGGAGCCGCGTCCGGAGCTCCACATTCGGCCCCACATGGCGGCTGGAGGCGGGGCCGGTGGTCGCCGGCGGCGAGAAATGTGGAGAAGGGAAAGGGGAATCGAGTGGCTCGCGGCGGCGGCGGGACAGGGTTTGGACCCGCAAAAGGGTCACGGAACCGCAGTTATACTGCTCGGGGCGTGCGGTTTGCGGGCTGCGGCAAAAAAATTTGCGGGCTGCGGCAAATTTTTTTGCGGGCCGAGCAAGTATGCGGGCTCTGTTCTGGCCGAAAAATTGGGCCGAGCCCACATACTCGCCGGAATTTTTGCGGGCCGGGTGTTTTGCGGAGTCTGCTAGAGTTGCTCTAACATATAAGGATGTTAATAAGTGTTTTCAGTTTCAGGGATGTTGATTCCTGCCATCTTTGCTTTGCTTTGCTCCTCACATGTTAAGTGATGCCCTGTTAACTCATTTCCTATCAAGATGCTGTTAACTCATTTGTTGATGATGGCTATTATTGTTAGCTCCTCGTATGAAAGCTTTCTCGCCCAAGTGGATATCTTGGATGAAGTCTTTTGTCTCGGGAGGAAGTGTAGCTATAAAGATAAACGATGATGTAGGACCTTATGTTCAAACAAAGAAGGGTCTTCGACAGGGTGATCCCCTATTCATTAGGCTCTTCAACATCGTATCTGCCATGTTGGCCGTTCTAATTGATAAAGCCAAAGCAGATGAGCAGATTAGTGGAGTAATGTCACATCTAGTTGATGGAGGCCTATCTATTCTTCAGTATGATGACCTAAGGAAGGCTCATAATAAGAAGATATTACTTTGTGCATTCGAGCAACTATCGGGTCTTACAATTAATTTCCATAAGAGTGAGTTATTCTGTTTTGGACAAGCCCAAACTATGGAGAATATACACCGAGATTTTTGGTTGTGCCTCCGATGAATTTCCATCTACGTATTTAGGTATTCCTTTCCAAAACTTACAAATGTTGAATGGGAAAGGGTGTTAGAATGGTTCGAGAAAAGACTTTGTAGTTAGAAAGGAAAACATTTTTCTTCAGGAGGTCGCCTTAGACTGATTAACTCGGTGCTTAGTAGCCTTCCCTTGTATATGATGTCCTTTTGCGCTATATCAAGGGGTATACTTCAAAAAATTGATTATTTCCGCTCTAGATTTTACTAGCAGAGTGGTTAAATGGAGCATTTTGTGCCGCCCTAGAGAGCAAAAAGGGGGGGGGGGGGATTTCCTAGGAATTCATGATTTGATCATGAAGGCTGCTGCCTTACCTAGCAAGTGGCTGTTTAAGCTACTGACAACTGATGGAGTGTGGCAATTGTTGATACTCCCTTCATTCCAAAATATAGTGCGCCTGCGCATTCACTGATATAATTTTTGCTCCCGCCGCAATCGGCCTTGGTAGTTAAATTTACGGTCAAAGTTGAAGCACGGAGATAGAGGAAGCACTACATTGTGGAATGGAGGGAGTACTACCTTCCTTCTCGTTTATTGATCCTTTTATTATTTTGTGCCAAACTTTGACCATGAATTTAATTAAGAAAATAGTAATGCATGTCTCAAAAATTATATCGTTGGATTCGTATTTGAACATGGTTTCTAATTATATACATGCATCAATATTTGTTAGTTAAATTTAAGATCAAAATTTAACACAAAATGCAAAAGGGACCAATAATCCAGAACGAAGGTAGTACGTAATAAGTACTTTTGTAGTAAGCCATTGTCGCAAGTCCAGTCCAGTGGATGGCTGGAGATTCACACTTTTGGGACAGCCTCGTGAAAGTGAAGCGAGGGCACTTTCACGATCAAGGATGACTCTCCTTGCGATGTTACAATGCAGTAGAGACCTTGTGGGGCCAAAATTAGTAGTTTTTTTTTAAATAAAGGACGATTTTATTATCTTAAATGTAGTATCAAACGGATACAAAACATTATGAGTAACACCCAGCCTCTGTATAATTAGGATGCATACAACCAAACATCAAAGTATAACACTAGAAAAATTAAGAAAATCGACAAAACAGCAACAGTAGAGTCCTATGGACCGACACTTTGCCTATGTCGAACTCGGCGGTGGATCGATCCGAAGGTTATGCTGCCACCCATGTTGGGAAAAAAAACTCCATAGCCGTCTGCTCCAACCGCGTACACACCGCCTTGAACATTTTTTTTGGCAGAAAGACTGTAAGAGAACCCCCTACAGTATAATTGGTGCAACAACCCCAAATTGCAAGTACCATGCCTTGAACCTGGGTGGGTGGGAAGGCATCAGCCCCTTCCCACCACTAGGCTATGCCTTAGTCTGCACCGCCTTGAACATTGGTTGGTGCTCCGCCTGTTGTAGCGTAGACCACGTATGAAGCGAGTGCGTACAAGGAAAATAACCTGCAGAGGAGAAGCATTTTTGTCATTAAAAATCAAATCATTTCTACATAGCCAAAGCGACCATAGTATGGCATACGCCCCACCCTTATTAGCGTTTTGAAACTATTTGAAATCCCGTCCAACCAATGACCAAATATATTGGCAATACTCGTTGGCGGATACAAATTTGACGCTATTTGGATGACTGACCATGTAGAACGTGCAAACTTGCATTGGAAAAAGAGGTGTTTGATTGTCTTGTCATGAGCACAAAAGCAACACTTCTTACTTCCTGGCCAGTTGCGCCATGCAAGATTGTCTTTGGTTAGTACAACTCCCCTACGAAGATATCACATAAAGATTTTAACTTTTAGTGGAATCTTTGACTTCCAAATTTTCTATTATTCACTGGCACCTCGGAATGCATAAGCGCACGGTACATCGAGTCTACTGTCTAAGACCCTGATGTTGTGAGTTTCCACTGAAACACATCCCGGCCTTGTGTCAGATTAATCAAATCCAGACGGGATAAAAGGTTATGTCATGACAAAAGTCGGGGGCCAATCAAATCCCGCCTGAACGAAATATTCGGCCGGGATGAACTAAGCACTTGCGCAATAGTATTACTCTTATCGCGAGCAATGGCGTATAAGGCTGGGTATTGCTCTCGGAGACTGGCATTTCCTAGCCATATGTCTTCCCAGAAATGAACCTCTGACCCATCCTTTATCGCGAAAGACCCAAAGCGAAAAAGATGTTTCTTTGCCGCCATTAGGCCAGCCCAAAAGTGTGAGTCGCCAGGTTTCCAATAAGCCTGAGACACCGCCTTTTGGCCTAGACTTGTTGCGCAATATGGTTTGCCAAACACCATCCTCAGTAAGAAGTTTGAACAACCATTTACTAAGTAGGGCCTTATTCTTGACCTACAGGTCATGAATTCCAAGGCCACCTTGGTCTTTCGGCCTACAAACCACGCTCCATTTGGCCAGCCTATATTTTTTTTCTTTTCACAGTCTCCCTGCCAAAAGAATCTGGATCTGAAATAGTCCAGTCTTTGGAGGACCCCCTTTTGGGAGTTGGAAAGAAAGCATATAGAGAACCATATTTGTGAGGACATAGCTAATTAAAACCAACCGTCCTCCAACTGAGAGCAACTTGCCTTTCCAACTGCTAGTCGTTTTTCTAGACGCTCCTCAACATGCTTCCACTCCGCAATGGTGAGACGCCAATAGTGAACTGGTATTCCCAGATATTTAATTGGGAATTGACCATGTGCACAACCAAACAGGTCAGCGTAATCTGCAGCCGCCTCAAGCCCTCAATGGCTTCTCCAAAGCAGAAAAGTTCACTTTATGGAAGTTAATTTTGAGACCCGACATTTGCTCAAATGCTGAAACCAAGAGTTTCAGGTTTCGAGCCTTGTCCAGGTCATGTTCCATAAAAAGAATTGTGTCATCGGCATATTGCAGAATAGAGAGACCACCATCCACAAGGTGTGGCACTACTCCTGCAATCTGCCCGTCCTGCTTGGCGCGCTCAATTAGAATAGCCACCATGTCAACAACAATGTTAAATAACATTGAGGACATGGGGTCACCCTGCCGTAGTCCTTTTTTTATCTAGAAGTAATGGCCTAAATCATCATTGACTTTGTTGGCCACACTACCTCCAGTTATAAAATTTTGGATCCATTGGCGTCATTTATCAGAGAAACCTTTCATTCTTAGGGCATGTTGGAGGAAAGACCATTTGACCTTGTCATAGGCCTTCTCAAAGTCAATTTTAAATACTACTCCACTCATGTTTTTCCGATGCATCTCATGAACGGTCTCATGCAAAATTACTACGCCATCGAGTATATTCCTTCCTTGCGTGAACGCCGTTTGAGATGGCCGGACAACATGGTCAACTACCGTGTAACATCCCAAAATTCAAAATTTTGGAATGTTATAATAAATAAATAGTTTTGATTGTTTGTTTGATTGTGGTGTGTCTGCTTGTGTGAAATTGAGTGAAATTTGAAACTTTTTGAAAGTTAAATGAGAGAGAATAAAATGACTTTCCCAAACTTTCATTTTTCTTTTATGATCTCCATGAATTCAAATTCTTTTCAAATACAAAACCCTAGAGAGAAGATGATATGACTTCTTCCATTTAAATTAAATGAAAAAAGGGTTTTTGAAAATATTTGAATTTCATTTGGAATTTCAAAAACTTTATGCAACTCAATGATTTTCATGAGAGAAGATAAAAGTACTTCTTCAAAACATATGAAATATGAGTTGGAAGTTAAAAAAAATCAAATTTAAAGTCCTTATGAATTTATTTTCATTTTGGAGTTATTAGATTTTTTTACAAATTATTTTTCTCCTAAAATAAACTATATGGAAAATAGGGTAACATGATTCCCTACAATAGAAAAATGGAGAGAAATAAATCTGGAATTATTTTGGTATTTTAAAATATTTTATTTGGTTTTTAAATAGACCAGTAGCACTGTTTGCTTTATTTAAATTTCTCTGGATTTTATTTGACGCTAGAAAAATGTTCACGTTGTAGAAAATCTTTTTCTAAACTTTTTGATATCTTATATGCATATATATAATTTTTTCTATTTTGCTTTTTATTTTATTTTGTTGTCGGTTTAAAGAAACTCCCGCCGACTGGGCCGGCCCAGCTTCCAGCCAGGCCGCGGCCCAGCCCCGCACCGCCTCGTCTCCGAGCTCCAGCCGGGAGACCGGCCGCCGCATGCATCTCGCCAGCGACGCCGAGTCCGCCCGGACTCCTCCTCCCTTGCCCCCTCCTCCACGCACCCGAGGCCGCCCACCCCTTTATAAGCCGCGCCCTCGACCCCACTCCTCCTCGCATCGCGCCGCCGCTGCCGCTGCAGTCCACCGTCGCCGCCGCCACCTACTGCCGCCCCTCGCCACCGCCGCCCGCACTGCACGCCACCGCCACCCACGCTTTGCCCCGCTGCCGCGTGAAGCCGCCGCCGCCGAGCGCCATCGCCAGAGCCCCGCGCCGTCTCGCCGGAGCACGCCGTAGTCGTCGTTGCCGCTGGTTCTTTTTTCGCCAACCGCCGAACCGGTATAAAACCATCGCCCCGACTCGGTTTTTCTTTTAATGCCGGTTTAGTTTTAGGTTAGTTTATTTAGCGAGCGTTCGCTCGTTAGCGTCTAGTAGCGAACGATTTCGTTCTGTAGGGTTCTGTAGCGTTCGTTCGATACGATTTTTCTTTTTCTTTTTAATTTCGGCCAGGGACCCATCCGTGAATATTTTATTTACAGATTAGCCCCTGATCTTAAAACGATCACAACTTTTTACTCGCTTGTCCAAATTCAACGAAACCAACGCCCACTTCTTTGTTATGATCCTCTCTATCCAGATAATCAACTTGAACATGTTTTTGAAAGTTTAAAATTTTATTTCAAACAGATTTGAATTCAAACTTCTTTTGTTTATAACTCGAGTTCTATAACTCCGATTTAATTGATTCTTTTTGCAAAATTGAAACTCTTGACCTAAAATTTCTGATAAGACCAAATCCACCCAATTTTGGTACTGTCGGAAATTCTTTTCTGTTGCAAGAGTTCTTTGTTTGTTTTCGAAGTTTTTCGAGATCTTTTCTTCGATTCTTTTGCATGATTGCTTATGTGTGGTTACTATTGCTTGCTTACGATAGATTAAACGGAGTGCGAAGAGTAGAAGTATCAGAAGTTATGTGTGACGCCCCCGACTTGGCCGTACACTAATCATGCACGCAAATGTGTACGACCAAGATCAGGGACTCACGGGAAGATATCACAACACAACTCTAAAACATAAATAAGTCATACAAGCATCATAATACAAGCCAGGGGCCTTGAGGGCTCGAATACAAGTGCTCGATCACAGACGAGTCAGCGGAAGCAACAATATCTGAGTACAGACATAAGTTAAACAAGTTTGCCTTAAGAAGGCTAGCACAAACTGGGGGACAGATCGAACGAGGCGCAGGCCTCCTGCCTGGGATCCTCCTAACTACTCCTGGTCGTCGTCAGCGGCCTGCACGTAGTAGTAGGCACCTCCAGTGTCGTAGGTGTCGTCGTCGACGGTGGCGTCTGGCTCCTGGACTCCAGCATCTGGTTGTGACAACCAGATAGAAAAGAAAAGGGGGAAAAGAGGGAAAGAAGCAACCGTGAGTACTCATCCAAAGTACTCGCAAGCAAGGAGCTACACTACATATGCATGGGTATATGTGTAAAGGGGCATATCAGTGGACTGAACTGCAGAATGCCAGAATAAAAGGGGGATAGCTAGTCCTGTCGAAGACTACGCTTCTGGCCATCTCCATCTTGCAGCATGTAGAAGAGAGTAGATTGAAGTCCTCCAAGTAGTATCGCATAGCATAATCCTACCCGGCGATCCCCTCCTCGTCGCCCTGTTAGAGAGCGATCACCGGGTTGTATCTGGCACTTGGAAGGGTGTATTTTATTCAGTATCCAGTTCTAGTTGTCATAAGGTTAAGGTACAACTCCGGGTCGTCCTTTTACCGAGGGACACGGCTATTCGAATAGATAAACTTCCCTGCAGGGGTGCACCACATAACCCAACACGCTCGATCCCATTTGGCCGGACACACTTTTCTGGGTCATGCCCGGCATCGTAAGATCAACACGTCGCAGCCCCACCTAGGCTCAACAAAGAGGTCAGCACGCCGGTCTAACCCTATGCGCGCAGGGGTCTGGGCCCATCGCCCTATGCACACCTGCACGTTGCGTACGCGGCGGGAAGCAGACCTAGCCTAGTGGCGTTCCAGTCCAATCCGGCGCGCGCCACTCAGTCGCTGACGTCAAGAAGGCTTCGGCTGATACCACGACGTCGGGATACCCATAACTACTCCCACGTAGATGGTTAGTGCGTATAGACCAAATGGCCAGACTCAGATCAAATACCAAGATCTCGTTAAGCGTGTTAATTAACCGCGAACGCCGACCAGGGCCAGGCCCACCTCTCACCTGGGTGGTCTCAACCTGCCCTGTCGCTCCGTCACAAAGATCCACTTGTGGGTACTCCTACGAGCCGACCCGACTTTAGTCACCACATGTATCATGTATATAGTATATAAGTATATACCCGTGATCACCGCCCAGGTGATCACGACCCGATAGTATAGCACAGCAGACGGACAAGAATGTAGGGCCACTGATGGAAATCTAGCATCCTATACTAAGCATGTAGGATTGCAGGTAAAGGTATCAACAGTAGTAGCAAGGATAGGCTATGCATCAGAATATGATATCGAAAAGCGGTAACATGCTACACTACTCTAATGCAAGCAGTATAGAGAAGAATAGGCGATATCTGGTGATCAAGGGGGGGGGGCTTGCCTGGTTGCTCTGGCAAGTAGGAGGGGTCGTCAACTCCGTAGTCGAACTGGACAGCAGCAGTGTCGGTCTCGTAGTCTACCGGAGAGAAGAGGGGGAAGAAACAGTAAATACAATGCAAACATAAGCATGACGATGCGTGACATGACAATGAGCGGTGCTAGGTGTGCCCTAACGCGACAGTTGGATTCGTCTCGTCGTTCTGAGCAATTTTCAAATAGAAAACATTTTCATCCGAGTTACGGTTTAAAAGATATGAATTTTCAAAGTTTATTTGAATTTCTGGAATTATTTAATTAACAGAAAAGGGATATGGCGTCAGCATGACGTATGAGTGACGTCAGCGGTCAACAGTCCGGTTGACTGGTCAAAACTGACACGGGGGACCCACCTGTCATAGACAGTGGGTTAAACAGAAGATTAAACTAATTAATTTTTAGTTAATTAACTACTGGGCCCACCTGTCAGTGAGTGATTAAGTTAATTAATTATTTTAATTTATAAAACATTTTTCTTTTTCTCTTTTTTTTAATTTTGCGGCGGGGCCCGGATGTCAGTGGCTGGGCCTGCCCAGTCAGCACGTTGACTGGGTGGACCCAGTCAACGGGGCCCACGGGCCCACTGGCAGTGGCACTGGGGGGGGGGGGGTAGGCCAGCCACGTCGGCGGCCGGCGCCGGAGCAACTCTGGCGACCAAACAGCGGCGGCCCCTCGCCGGAGTTGGCCGGAATCGCGCTACGGGGCTCGGGGAGGAGCGGGGCTAGGCCCATTCGAAAGGGCTCGTAGCGCCGCATCCAGGGGTGGTCGGGGCTTCGCCGGACTTGGCCGGAATCGGCGCCGGCGAGCGGCGGAGGCGGCGGCGCGCACGGGTGCCCGACGGAAACGTGGCTACGGCGGGCTGTCGAGCAAGCGGAGGGGCTAGGAAGCATCTACGTGCGGTGGGGAGTGCTGCGGGCTTGAGCCCGTGACCAAAAGGTCACCGGAGACCCGCCGGCGGCGAGCTCCGCGGCGCGGCGTTCGGGCGCGCGCGGGGAAGAAGCTAGGGGGCGCGCGAGAGAGAAAGGACAGGGGAGGAGGGGGGAGAGGCTCACCGCGCGGCACACGGAGGCCGGTGAGAGCTTAGGAGCAGCAGGTCGGCGCCGGGGAAGAAGGGGGTCGCCGGCGTCAGGAGTTGAAGACGAGCTCGGGGAGGCCGTTGTAGTGGCTCCGAGCTTCAACGGAGAGGCGGAGGTGGTGTAGTCGAGGGCGGCGACGGCGTATGACACGACGAGGTGGCGATTGGGGCACGGTGGCCGTGTGAACGACGGGAACGGCGGCGAGCGCGTCGGGCGTGGGGAAGAAGAGAGCGGCGCGGATCTGGGGGGGGGAAGAGGGAGGCGCAGGGGCCGAGAGGTGAGCGGGGGGGGGGGGGGGGCGAGTGGGAGAGAGGCCCGAGGAGGCGGGGGTGCTGGCGCCCTTATCCTCCCCGTCGCCGGCGAGGGGGTGCGGCGGGGACGGCCCCTGTTCCGACCCCGGTCGGGGGAACAGGGAAGGGGGCGAGCGGGAGAGGTGGGCTGGGCCGGGGGTCGGCCCAGTCGGGCCAGGGGTCCAGCGGGGGGAAAGGGCCTTCTCTTTTTTTTGTCTGTTCTGTTTTCTGTTTTCTTTTTATTTGTTTATTTCTTTTCTGTTTTATTTCATTTAAAAGTATTTAGGCATTTTATAAAAATGTGTTTTCTCCACAATAATTATCAGTGCAATTTCTGGCAGTGCCCGAACATTTTTGTTTAAATTTTTGAAAACTTTTATTTTCCACTTTAAATTTAATTGAAGTTTGAATTAGGAGTTTGAAAAGAAATGTGTTCCAAATGTGATCAAGCCCTGTTTAGCAACATGATTAGCTTAATCACAGAGGGTTACTGTAGCATGATCCTCAGGGTGTTACAAATCTCCTCCACTACAAGAAATCTCGTCCCAAGATTTAGGAGGTAGAAGGAAACAGTGCGGGGTATTCTTCGCGCAGACGATCCTCTCGTTCCCAAGTGGCCTCATCTTCAGAATGGTGCGACCACTGGACTTTGAGAAACTTGATCGCCTTCTGACGTGTGCGGCGTTCAGCTTGGTCGAGAATGCGGACCGGATGCTCCTTATAGGAGAGGTCTTGCTGCAATTCGAGCACTTCATGATCCACAGCTCGGATTGGATCCTTGAAGCAACGGCGGAGCTGTGACACATGGAACACATCGTGAACCTGAGAAAGGTTCGGCGGTAGCTCCAGTTGGTATGCCACTTTTCCACGCCTTTCGAGGATAGTGAATGGGCCAATATAGCGAGGAGCTAGTTTGCCCTTGATCCCGAAGCGGTGAGCACCCTTCATAGGTGTGACTCGAAGATAAGCCTTTTCACCAGGTTGATAGACCATGTCTTTATGATGACGGTCATACTGACTCTTTTGACGTGACTGAGCAGTCTTGAGATTCTCGCGAATAATGCGGACTTGTTCTTCGGCATCTTGGATAATATCCGGACCGAAGAGTGGACGTTCCCCAGTTTCTGACCAGTTCAGAGGGGTTCGGCACTTTCGTCCATATAACACTTCGAAGGGGGCCATCTTCAGACTAGCTTGATAGCTATTATTATAAGAGAACTCAGCATACGGGAGAGATTCCTCCCATTTCTTGCCGAAGGAAATAACGCAAGCTCGAAGCATGTCTTCGAGAACTTGATTGACGCGTTCAACTTGTCCTTGCGATTGAGGATGAAACGCCGTACTGAATGACAGATGAGTTCCCATAGCTTCTTGGAAACTTGCCCAGAATCTTGAAGTGAATAAGCTGCCACGGTCTGAGCTGATAACCAATGGAATACCGTGGAGTGAAACAATCCTGGACATATAGAGCGTTGCCAACTGGCTAGCCGTGATCGTTTCTTTGACTTCCAGGAAATGTGCAACTTTGGAAAGCCGGTCAATGACGACAAGAATAGCATCATTACCTTTCTGTGATTTGGGAAATCCAGTGACGAAGTCCATCTCAACATGGTCCCATTTCCATTCAGGAATAGAGATAGGTTGCAGAGTTCTAGCAGGCCTTTGATGTTCTGCTTTGATACGACGGCAAACGTCACACTCAGCCACATAACGAGCAATGGCTTGCTTCATATTAGACCACCAGAATCTCTGACGGATGTCTTGATACATCTTTGTACTACCAGGATGGATACACAGAGGTGTATCATGAGCTTCTTTCATAACTTCCTGTGTCATATCCAGGTTTGTCTCTGCACATGGCACCACTAGGCGGCCCTTGAAGTATAGGGTGCCATCTTCAGCAATGGTGAAGAATGAGGGCTTTCCTTCTGCGAGGTAGCGCTTAATCTTGTGGGCTTCAGAGTCATACTTCTGTAGCCTTTTGATGCTATCCACGAGATCTGGTTTAGCAGCTAGGGTATTGAGGGAACCCTGGGTAACAACGTGGAGGTTCACCTTGCCAAACTCCTTAGGAGGGGGAGTGAGTGCACCCGGAGGAACAATATGGAGGTTCAGCTTCCTGAATTCTTCAACAAGCGAGGGCTGAACTTTATGAACCTGGAGGTGGTTGCAGTAAGACTTGCGGCTCAAGGCATCAGCCATTACATTAGCCTTGCCTGGCGTATAGGAAATACCCAAGTCAAAGTCTACAACAAGCTCCATCCATCTCTGTTGACGGAGGTTCAGATCTGGCTGAGTAAACAGATACTTCAGACTTTGGTGGTCAGTGAAGATCTCGCATCGATTACCGAGAAGGTAATGTCGCCACTGCTTCAGCGCATGAATGACAGCAGCAAGTTCGAGGTCGTGAACTGGGTAGTTCTCTTCGTGAGGGCGCAATTGCCGAGAGGCATAAGCAATCACTTTGCGGTCTTGCATTAGGACACAGCCTAATCCTTGACGGGAAGCGTCGCAGTAAATGACGAAGTCCTTCTTAGTATCAGGTGGAGCTAGAACTGGGGCAGAAGTCAACTTGTCTTTGAGTGCTTGGAAACTTTCCTAACATTTGTCTGTCCATTGGAACTTGACACCCTTATGCAACAGGTTAGTCAGAGGCCTGGCGATCTTAGAGAAGTTCTCGACGAATCGACGGCAATAGCTGGCGAGACCGAGAAAACTTCTGACTTGCTTAACGTTCTTGGGAGGAGTCCAATCAAGAATAGCCTGAACTCGTTTAGGGTTGACGGCAATACCATCCTTAGAGATGACATGCCCGAGATAGGTTACTTCGGGTAGCCAGAATTCACAGTTGGAGAACTTGGCATATAGTTGATGCTCTCGTAGCTTTTCCAGCACAAGTCGAAGATGTTCAGCATGTTCTTCTTCGTTCTTGGAAAATACCAGGATATCATCCAGATAAACCACGACGAACTTGTCGAGGTAATCCATGAATATATAGTTCATCAGACGAGAGAAGGTGGCTGGAACATTGGTTAAACCGAAAGACATGACGGTGTACTCGTATGAACCATAGCGAGTCACGAAGGCGGTCTTTGGGATATCCTCTTCGCGAACACGGATCTGATGGTAGCCCAACCTCAAGTCGAGCTTAGAGAACACTGACGAACCCGCCAGTTGATCATACAGATCATTGATCCGAGGAAGAGGGTATTTATTCTGAATGGTAGCTTGGTTTATAGGACGGTAGTCTTGAACTAACCGGTTTGTCCCATCCTTCTTCTTGACAAAGAGGGAAGGTGCTCCCCAAGGAGAGCAACTTGGGCGAATGAATCCGTTGCGAAGAGATTTGTCGATTTCCTCCTTAAGCTCAAGGAGTTCATGCGGCGGCATTTTGTAGGGTCGTTTGGCTATAGGAGTGGTGCCTGGTTTCAAGTCGATGATGAATTCGACAGCTCTAGCAGGGGGAATCCCTGGAAGTTCTTCAGGGAAGACGTCGAGGAATTCACGTACGACGGGAATGTTTTCAATGCCCTCGAGTGGTGCAGCGTTCAATGCATTCAATGCATAGAGCCTTGCCTCGGCATTTTGCACCAGATGAGCTTGCTAAGCAACTATTTCATCTGAAGGGTGTAGCAGATGGACGGTCTTAGTGGCGCAAACTATAGAAGCAGTATGCGCTTTCAACCAATCCATACCCAAAATGAGGTCGATGTTAGACGACTTCAGGATAATGGGAGAGGCATAGAATTCCAGCCCTTCGATTTCCACGGGGACATCGATGCCAACCAAGGAGGTTTGACACTGTCCCACGGGGGTTTTGACCAATACAGAGGTGTTCATGTCCTCACATTTAACGTCGTGCTTGTATGCAAAATCTTCTAACATGAATGAATGCGATGCACCTGTATCAAATAAAACGGATGCTGGTACTGAATTTACGAGGAGTGTACCCATCACAGTAGCAGGCTGGTCTTGAGCCTCGTTGAGATCAACGTGGTTGGCATGAGCACGACCATAAGACTTAGCATTGTTGTTGCGGGGCTGATTGTTACCACGGCCAGTTGCTGGAAGGGCCAGTTGATTCTGGTTCTGGTTGCATTCTTTAGCACGGTGCCCTGGTTGACCACACCTGAAGCACAAGCCATTATTCGGAGTGGGAACAGGAGCTTGGGATGGTGGAGCTGGAAGTCTTGACTGCCTAGACGGTGGTGGAGGCAGACGAGGTGCAGCATATGTCTGCCTTGGGGCAGATGCATTTGGACGGTACATGCTGTTCGGGATCCATATCTTACGCTTCTGTGAGGGCGGGCCCGAAGATGAGCCCGAGTCACGGTTGCGCCTGTGAGAGCTCTGGTATTCCTGCAGACCTGTTTCGACATTGATGGCCTTGTTCACCAAGGTGGCGAAATCAGCAAAGTCATGCACTAGAAGTGTGAGCTTGATGTCGGCTTGAAGGCCATCACGGAACTTCTCCTGTCTGCGTGCATCAGTTGCAATGTCTTCTTCAGCATAGCGGGACAAGTCCAGAAACTCCCGCTGATAAGCTTCGACAGTTTTGTTGCCTTGGGTGAGGTTGCGGAACTCACGCTTCTTCCGGTCCATGACTCCTTGAGGAATGAAGCGGGCACGGAAAGCAGCTTGGAAGTCTGGCCATGTGATGATTGTTCCAGCTAGCAGAGTACGCCTGTGGCTGTCCCACCATTGAGCTGCGGGTCCCTTCAAGAAGAAGGAAGCAAAGGTGACATAGCTGGCAGGGGCTACATCAGCAGACTCCATCTCATAGGTGATGTCACGGAGCCAGTCATCAGCATCCAGAGGCTGAGTTGAGCTGCGGTAGATGGTTGGGTTGAGGCGTATGAAATCTTGAAGAGTCACTTGAGCTGGCTGTTGGTTCATATTGGGGCGAGGAAAATGAGCCATCATATTTTCCATGAATTGGCGGTTCAGTTCAAACTGTTAGATCATACCAGCCATGTACTCAGGTGGTGGTGGGGCATCGCCACCACGACCACGACCACCTGGTCTAACCATCCTGCTAATATATAACAGGGGTAGTTCAGCATTGAGAAATATGTGCAAAGACAAGAATCATTCATGATGAAACATGCATAACGAAAGGAGCACGATAGCTACTACATAGTAGTCGGCATATCTTACAAAAGGGGGCATGCATAGAGTTCAGTACATAGAGTTCAGTACATAGACTAAAACAACATAGGCGGCACACAGGCTCGCGGCGACTGCAACTAATACTACAAGCAAGCCTACATCAGTCCCAAGAGGTACTGTGGAGGTAATCGTAGCCCGACAGCTGGTAGTGAGGCAACGGATAGCCCTCGACGTCAGCAGACTGGGGGCCGCGGATACTCAGGTGTAGAGCCCGACGCTCAGGTGGCAGAAGAGGACCAAGTGCGGGAGAGTAGCCTCCCACCTCTGGCCAACCGACACCGTGGGGCATCACGGTCCTGGCTGGGTAGATCGCAGTACGCGGTACCTGTCCAGATCGGACAAAGGGGTGCAGCAGCGTCAGAGCACGGTAAAGGTGCTGACGGGTGGTGTACATCTCGTGGCGAAGAGCTCGGTTAGCTCGATCCAGCCCATCAGCATGCAGAACCAGGTTCTGATGGTAGAAGGGCTCTCGGGTGACAGTGGAGTAGGCAGCAGTATAGTATCCCTCCGCACCATCATCGGATGCGATCGCAATGTGCCTGAAAGGGGAGGTGTCCAACTCCCGATACTCTCCATGAAGACGTGTCAGAGCAGCATAGGCAGCATCGTGGACAGCCATATCGATGGTCACACCAACACCATGTGCGGTGTGCAGCACAGTAGTGGAGTCATACTCCCGCGAGTAGAGGTGGACGATGGCACGGTACTGCTCCTGGTTAAAGTCCTGGTACTCCTCGTAGACGGTGTACTCAGGGTGCTAGCGATAACCCAGATAGGTCATCATCTCAGCTAGCACCGCAGGTGATCCCGAGGCACCAATGGCCATCGTGTGGCGAACGACCTGCCTCGTGGGTTCCATCTGAAAGCAAAGACGTTTCAAAGGAGTCAAATGACAGTGTGTGAATTGTTCAAAATACTACTCTAAGAAACAACTATGGCTTATCCAACTTTGGGGTGAACGCGGTCACGGGATCCTAGTGTTAAAGTTAGTAAATTCGTTTAACCCGAGTAGAAGAGAGTTCAGAGTCCCAGAGTAAAGGTCGAGGAGTAAAAGATACTAGTACCACCCAATGGCGACGTGGGCCCGTAAGACACACAGCCATGTTAGTAAAAGTTTTGTAATGTCTAGACTCGACTTCGGCCAAGGAGTGTGGAAGGGGGATTCCTACAGGCAGTCGGCTCTGATACCAACTTGTGACGCCCCCGATTTGACCGTACACTAATCATGCACGCAAATGTGTACGACCAAGATCAGGGACTCACGGGAAGATATCACAACACAACTCTAAAACATAAATAAGTCATACAAGCATCATAATACAAGCCAGGGGCCTCGAGGGCTCGAATACAAGTGCTCGATCACAGACGAGTCAGCGGAAGCAACAATATCTGAGTACAGACATAAGTTAAACAAGTTTGCCTTAAGAAGGCTAGCACAAACTGGGGATACAGATCGAACGAGGCGCAGGCCTCCTGCCTGGGATCCTCCTAACTACTCCTGGTCGTCGTCAGCGGCCTGCACGTAGTAGTAGGCACCTCCAGTGTCGTAGGTGTCGTCGTCGACGGTGGCGTCTGGCTCCTGGACTCCAGCATCTGGTTGTGACAACCAGATAGAAAGAAAGGGGGAAAAGAGGGAGAGAAGCAACCGTGAGTACTCATCCAAAGTACTCGCAAGCAAGGAGCTACACTACATATGCATGGGTATATGTGTAAAGGGGCATATCAGTGGACTGAACTGCAGAATGCCAGAATAAAAGGGGGATAGCTAGTCCTGTCGAAGACTACGCTTCTGGCCATCTCCATCTTGCAGCATGTAGAAGAGAGTAGATTGAAGTCCTCCAAGTAGCATCGCATAGCATAATCCTACCCGGCGATCCCCTCCTCGTCGCCCTGTTAGAGAGCGATCACCGGGTTGTATCTGGCACTTGGAAGGGTGTATTTTATTCAGTATCCAGTTCTAGTTGTCATAAGGTCAAGGTACAACTCCGGGTCGTCCTTTTACCGAGGGACACGGCTATTCGAATAGATAAACTTCCCTGCAGGGGTGCACCACATAACCCAACACGCTCGATCCCATTTGGCCGGACACACTTTTCTGGGTCATGCCCGGCCTCGTAAGATCAACACGTCGCAGCCCCACCTAAGCACAACAGAGAGGTCAGCACGCCGGTCTAACCCTATGCGCGCAGGGGTCTGGGCCCATCGCCCTATGCACACCTGCACGTTGCGTACGCGGCCGGAAGCAGACCTAGCCTAGTGGCGTTCCAGTCCAATCCGGCGCGCGCCACTCAGTCGCTGACGTCAAGAAGGCTTCGGCTGATACCACGACGCCGGGATACCCATAACTACTCCCGCGTAGATGGTTAGTGCGTATAGACCAAATGGCCAGACTCAGATCAAATACCAAGATCTCGTTAAGCGTGTTAAGTAACCGCGAACGCCGACCAGGGCCAGGCCCACCTCTCACCTGGTGGTCTCAACCTGCCCTGTCGCTCCGCCACAAAGATCCACTTGCGGGTACTCCTACGAGCCGACCCGACTTTAGTCACCACATGTATCATGTATATAGTATATAAGTATATACCCGTGATCACCGCCCAGGTGATCACGACCCGATAGTATAGCACAGCAGACGGACAAGAATGTAGGGCCACTGATGGAAATCTAGCATCCTATACTAAGCATGTAGGATTGCAGGTAAAGGTATCAACAGTAGTAGCAAGGATAGGCTATGCATCAGGATAGGATATCGAAAAGCAGTAACATGCTACACTACTCTAATGCAAGCAGTATAGAGAAGAATAGGCGATATCTGGTGATCAAGGGGGGGGGGGCTTGCCTGGTTGCTCTGGCAAGTAGGAGGGGTCGTCAACTCCGTAGTCGAACTGGACAGCAGCAGTGTCGGTCTCGTAGTCTACCGGAGAGAAGAGGGGGAAGAAACAGTAAATACAATGCAAACATAAGCATGACGATGCGTGACATGACAATGAGCGGTGCTAGGTGTGCCCTAACGCGACAGTTGGTGGTACCGGCGAAGGGGGGGAATATCCGGGGGGTATTCCCGATGTTTCTCGTTTTCGGACAGACGGACCGGAGGGGGAAAGTTGCTAGTTCGATAGGTTAGGGAGGTGTGGTGGATGAACGGACTGCGTATTCGGATTCGTCTCGTCGTTCTGAGCAATTTTCATATAGAAAACATTTTCATCCGAGTTACGGTTTAAAAGATATGAATTTTCAAAGTTTATTTGAATTTCTAGAATTATTTAATTAACAGAAAAGGGATATGACGTCAGCATGACGTATGAGTGACGTCAGCGGTCAACAGTCCGGTTGACTGGTCAAAACTGACACGGGGGACCCACCTGTCATAGACAGTGGGTTAAACAGAAGATTAAACTAATTAATTTTTAGTTAATTAACTACTGGGCCCACCTGTCAGTGAGTGATTAAGTTAATTAATTATTTTTATTTATAAAACATTTTTCTTTTTCTCTTCTTTTTTTAATTTTGCGGCGGGGCCCGCATGTCAGTGGCTGGGCCTGCCCAGTCAGCACGTTGACTGGGTGGACCCAGTCAACGGGGCCCACGGGCCCACTGGCAGTGGCACTGGGGGGGCCCAGGCCAGCCACGTCGGCGGCCGGCGCCGGAGCAACTCCGGCGACCAAAACAGCGGCGGCCCCTTGCCGGAGTTGGCCGAAATCGCGCTACGGGGCTCGGGGAGGAGCGGGGCTAGGCCCATTCGAAAGGGCTCGTAGCGCCGCATCCAGGGGTGGTCGGGGCTTCGCCGGACTTGGCCGGAATCGGCGCCGGCGAGCGGCGGAGGCGGCGGCGCGCACGGGTGCCCGACGGAAACGTGGCTACGGCGGGCTGTCGAGCAAGCGGAGGGGCTGGGAAGCATCTACGTGCGGTGGGGAGTGCTGCGGGCTTGAGCCCGTGACCAAAAGGTCACCGGAGACCCGCCGGCGGCGAGCTCCGCGGCGGGGCGTTCGGGCGCGCGCGGGGAAGAAGCTAGGGGCGCGCGAGAGAGAAAGGACAGGGGAGGAGGGGGGAGAGGCTCACCGCGCGTTACACGGAGGCCGGTGAGAGCTTAGGAGCAGCAGGTCGGCGCCGGGGAAGAAGGGGGTCGCCGGCGTCCGAAGTTGAAGACGAGCTCGGGGAGGCCGTTGTAGTGGCTCCGAGCTTCAACGGAGAGGCGGAGGTGGTGTAGTCGAGGGCGGCGACGGCGTATGACACGGCGAGGTGGCGATTGGGGCACGGTGGCCGTGTGAACGACGGGAACGGCGGCGAGCGCGTCGGGCGTGGGGAAGAAGAGAGCGGCGCGGATCTGGGGGGGGGAAGAGGGAGGCGCAGGGGCCGAGAGGTGAGCGGGGGGGGGGGGCGAGTGGGAGAGAGGCCCGAGGAGGCGGGGGTGCTGGCGCCCTTATCCTCCCCGTCGCCGGCGAGGGGGTGCGGCGGGGACGGCCCCTGTTCCGACCCCGGTCGGGGGAACAGGGAAGGGGGCGAGCGGGAGAGGTGGGCTGGGCCGGGGGTCGGCCCAGTCGGGCCAGGGGTCCAGCGGGGGGAAAGGGCCTTCTCTTTTTTTTGTCTGTTCTGTTTTCTGTTTTCTTTTTATTTGTTTATTTTCTTTTCTGTTTTATTTCATTTAAAAGTATTTAGGCATTTTATAAAAATGTGTTTTCTCCACAATAATTATCAGTGCAATTTCTGGCAGTGCCCGAACATTTTTGTTTAAATTTTTGAAAACTTTTATTTTCCACTTTAAATTTAATTGAAGTTTGAATTAGGAGTTTGAAAAGAAATGTGTTCCAAATGTGATCAAGCCCTGTTTAGCAACATGATTAGCTTAATCACAGAGGGTTACTGTAGCATGATCCTCAGGGTGTTACATTATGAGTGCGAATCATCTTCATCAACAGTACAAGGCAAGTTTCACACTTTGATCATATCCCTTTATTACCCAGTTTTTATGCATTACTTTCAAACCTCAAACATTGCATGGTTAGGATTTGTTAACATGTGGGTATTGGGAAGTATTTGATGAGGTAGAACCTATTGTCCTTTATTTCAAACCTTGGGAGTTACTTTTACGTTATGCTTATTGCTATGCTATGCTCGTAGACATGGATTGGTTGAGTGTAATCCATGACAGATGTGAGAGTTGTTAATTAATGGTTAACTTAAGGTGGCTACTTTAATACACATCGGGATGGATTGTTTGTGGGCACCTGGGGAATCCAGTGTTGTCCAAGGAGATCCCGGAGAATCCGTGTGATAATCCTATGGTTTGCCACTCAGGCTCAAAGGGATCATAAGATTATTCATGCTAGAAACTTCTGTGTGCAGCCATAAGCCATTATGGGCTCTGGCATAGTTGAGTAAGTTGTGGGAATCCTTTCCATGATGGGCTAGCAGATGTAGGGGATTGTAGGTGTACCGGCCTATCTATCGGTTAAGGGGACCTCTTCGGAAAGACTGTGTCTCAGTCATTCGTTTCTCAAACACCATGCAGTGCGAGAAATACAACGGAGGAGATCGAGTCTTGTGGGGAAAAGTGCGCAAACGTCTGCAGAGTGTACAAACTAATCATGATTAGCCGTGTCCCCGGTTATGGAAATCTTGAGTATCTGGTACTTGAATTATTGGTTTGATCTCATCATGTTACTTAAATAATTTGTTGGGTTATTGATGTTAATTTGGGATTGAGTTGGGGTTACCTTCTCAATATTTTCAACAAAATTTGTAGTTAAATAAAATTTATTCCTTTGTTGTAGGGAAAAATTAGCTTTATGCAAAAATTAAACTTAGAGCCTCCACCAGTCAAATATGCATATAGAGTTAACCATTCTCATTTTTATCCTATGGTGTGAATTTGCCAGTACATTTAATGTACTGACCTACATGGCTGCAACGTCTCATGTTGCAGGAATCTTACGACGAGTAAGTGATACGTTAGGGTTACGATTTCTACACTCAACTTTGCCGTTGGTGTTGATGGGAACCCACAACCTTGTTGTTACTTCCGCTATTTGGGTTGAGGTAATAGTATTTACGTTACTTTATACATGTGATTTACCTCTGTTATAAATCCTCGAGTATTGTGTGTGTCAGCATACCGATCCAGAGATGACACTTAAGCACAGAGACTTGACCGTCTGAGGTCGGGTTGCTACATACCGAGTTTAACCTATTCGTAGCCACTTTTGTAAAGATCTTGAAACTAACATTAAGGAGGCATATGGGTCTGAACTGCTGGATCCGTTCGGCCTCCTTAATCTTTGGCAACAAGACAATCTCGCCAAAGTTAAGTCTGAATAGGTCTAGTCGGTCGGCATGAAGACAATTAAACAAGTCCAAAAGGTCAGTCTTGATGATATCCCAGAAATTCTGATAGAATTTTGTGGGGAAACCATCTGGGCCTGGAGCTTTGTTATGTTCCATTTGGAACACCGCCGCTCTCACCCCCTCTTTTGAGAATGGTGCCGTTAGGATATCATTTTCTTCTGCCATGACTTGTGGAATATCATTTATTCGGGTCTCATCAAGGGTGAAGTTCCCCTCTGCTGGCGCGCCGAACAAAGATTTATAGTATTTGGTGATATACTTTTTGAGATCCTCCTGACCTTCGATCAGCCCCTCATCTTGTTGGAGACTGTAAATACATTTCTTCCTATGTTGCCCATTGGCGATCAATTGGAAGTATCTTGTATTACTATCACCCATCAATATAAGATCAACTTTGGATCTCTGGTAGTATTTGATCTCGTCTTCTCGCAAAAGACGGGTGACCTTCTCATTAGATTGATTTTTTAATTCAATCTCTTGTTGAGATAAGGTGCGTGTCTCTGCAATCTTGTCGAGGTCGTCACTAATGGTAGAGAGCCGTTGTTTTTCTTTTTTATATATTCCGTTGATGTGTTTCGCCCATCCAGTGAGGTGGGGCCAAAATTAGTAGTAGCATGGAATATTTACGTCCTGTGAAGTCTCATTATCTTGCTCTCGTGCATTGTGATGCTTCACATATCAACGAAGGACTGTGCAAATCTGCTCAAAGTTAAGATATTCCTTTTTAAAATCGTGTTTCTTAGGGCTCCGTTTCATTAAAAAAAGTAGAAGAGAGTTGCATGTTTAGTTTGCCGAAACCCAGGCAAAAACTGTCTTTGGATGGAATTATATTGCATCTGAATTTGGTCTTTGTTCTTCAGCAAATATGAAAAGAAAAACCAGGTGTTACCTTCTGCAAGTTGAATAAGATTGCAAGTGTCACTCTGTTGCTAGCCAACAATGAATAGTGAAATGATTTTAATTCTTAGGAACCTATTTCGAAAGGGTGCTTAATAAAAACAACACTTTCTTTCTTCTCTTGAAACAGCTACAGCCTACAGCTACATCAGAGTCTTTTATCACAAAAATAATACTCCCTTCATTTCACAATTTTTTTTTGGAAAATGAGGATGATCACCGGCCTCTGCATCTGGAAGATGCATGCGGCCATTTTATTAATTATTCTCGAGGTGCATATAGATGTTTTTGAAAGTCAAACTTTGTCAGCTTTAATTAAGTTTATAGAGAAAACTGTCTACATCTACACTATCAAACATGTGCATTATAAAAATATAACTCATGCTAACGATGTGCATTTGGTATTCTAGACGTATCTATTTTTCTCTATAAATATTGTCAAAGTTTGTAACATTTGACTTTAAAAACATAAATCTATAGTCGCTGCATTATGAAACGGGGGGGAGTACTGCCGCCTATTAGCTACGCGCCTTCTCCAGCGCCCTCCTACGCCGATCCAGCATAAGTCCTACGAATGACCCCGCGAGCTCCGTGCAGGCAAGGATCGCCGGCACCACCAGCCTGCACGTCTTCACTGCGCTAGCGCTCCGTATCTCATCCTCCACGTCGCGCATCCCCTGCACGAACTCGCGGTACATGTCCTCCACGTCGGAGTTGAAAGCGTACTCGGACACGGCGACCCTCGGGTGCCCGTGGCAGAGGGACTCGAGGGCGCCCTGGAGCAGGATGTGGCTCACGGCGGCCAGACCTCTCAGGGCGCCGAGGAACGAGGCCACCGTGTTCCTGTTGACCGACTTCTTGTAAGAGTCGTCAGCGGCGGCAGAGAAGACGGCCGCGTACGTGCGGACGGTCCCGTGGATGGTCTCGGCGGAGATCTCGCTGGGCGTGCCGAGGTTGAGTCGCGCGCTGTCCACCACGCGGGACGCCATGATGAGGGCCTTGTTAGCCGACAGGCAGACCCGCGCCGACATAGCCGTAGCCTCGGCATAGAGGAAGCCGCTGTCACTGGAGATGATGTCGAGGTAGTGCTGCGTGATCCGCTCCATCTCGTCGTGGAAGTGGTCGTCGGCGAGCGGCCGCTGTCTGGCCCGCAGCCGCGCGTCGCCGTTCTGAGCCCGGGCGAGCGCAAGGCGCGGGCGGGCAGCAGCCGTCTTCAGGGCCGGTAAGTTGTGCTCACAACCGACCGGCAAGATGAAGGACGAGGCGGTGATAACTGGCCTCTTGCTCGAGGATGCGGGGCAGGAAAACGCCGGCGGAAAGGAGGTGAGCAGCACGGCCATGGTTTCGTACAGGCGAGAGAGACACTATCTAGCTCGGGCAATTTCTTCGCCTGCGTTTCTGCTGCTGGTTGATCGATTGATTCTTGGCGTTAGTACTGCTGGAGCGCTACATATCTTCTCTATCTTTACTACTATTAAACAAGCAAACATATTCTTCACTATGCCCACCCAGTTAAACGTACACAGGCCAAATAAAACAAATTACCATCTCCAGAATCAGGCATCTAACCGTCCACATAAAAGTCAGACCTCCCCTATGTACGTTTAGCGATTTACATTAGCGGACGAAACTCTGCCATCGATCAAACAGTTGCACCTCCCCAAAAAAAACAGTTCCACCCTTTGCGTTCCCGTCCAATCAACTACAGAAAATTAGCCACAATTAATGGGAATTAACACGTCTGCCTCACAATAAATGTCTAAACTTATGGGAATCAGCTCGATCTACCAGCCTTTGCCCACCCGGACGTACGTCGCAGCCGCCCAGCCTGTCCTGCGCCATCGCCGCCATGCGTAGCGGACGACGCCCGCGACGACGCGCTTCTCGCCAATGCAGGTGCAGACTATCCTCTTGTGCGCAATACGTGGCCAGTTCCATCCCAGTTAATCTCGATGTCTTCTTTGATGTCGCCGTTTAGATGCACACTACAGTCAGACGTCGGTGCCGCCAAGCCACTGTTGTGCCCTCGCCGCCCAGCCACTGTTGGCCATCGCCGCCTTCCACAGGCGCCGACATCAGCGCCGACGAACTCCTCAGGCAACGCACCTGCCTGCACCAAAGGAACATGGTATAATTTTACAGGATATTCAATTGGGTTAATGTGATAGGGGCGATCAGTTCCTGATTTTAAAGGAAATTCTATTTAACATATATGTGCATACTTCATTGCTTCCCTAATCCCTGTCAAATTTGCATCTTTATAACAATGCTCTTCACTCAAATTTGCATATTTACAATAGTGTGATGATGAATGTATCAATTTTGTACAAACCATAATAGATCTACCTCCTATGACTTGAACATGAATTTTAACAGTGCATCAAACTGGAGCCCTCCATCATATTGTTTTAATAGTATAGTGCTCGAATCTGTATGACTGAATGAATAAAACCCAGTAAGTATGATCTATTTGTAACTTGGTCCAATAGAGTGGAGAAGAAAACCCAGTCCAAGAATATGCATTTTCCTGTACACAAATTTGGTCATCTTCTCTTATCAAATTTGCATATGAGATGGCTGCAGGATAAGTATTGCATGATAAACAACAATATGAAACAAAACATATAGGCTCGGAAACATTTTGGATTTTACAAGAGAAGATCTACTAAAGTAAATTCAGGTATCATCAACGGCGGAGCTAGGATTTGGGAACAGGGTAGTCCTCCTCCAAAATTAAGTCGTTTCTATTGAAGAGACGCTCTGATGTATCACCGTTGTCTAACTGATGCATTCAAAAAATAATTGGTAAATTCAGAAATTATGTAGTAAGTACTTGATCATTTTGGCCAAACCAAATCCAAGACTATCATGAAGTAAACCTGTCAATTACTTGTTCTGTACAATGCTCAAAAGCTTCGGGTTGATGTATATGGCAGGCATGTATGCCTCCCCATTCCCATCTTTGTGTTTATTTCAGAGTCCCAAAAATTTAGGATCAAACAAATTCCCTGACTCTTAGATGGTCTTCAATATCCATTTCTTGTAAGCCTGCAAACACACTTATGATATAACCGGGGTTCCGGGACAACAAGAAATATATCTAAAAGGTTGTGCTACATCATGAATACCACTTGTGTAGCTGTCGTAAGTAGTACTGAAGATGCCAGAGATGTTTATGGACTTCTAATAAAGCAAGTTATTCCAAGAAAAGGAATTTTTGAGGTGATAAGCTCTTTTAGCCAACCACCGTCCTCTATATGACAGCATAGCATCATTATTATCCTACACTATCAATTATTCACTCTTCAACCTGTATTATCCTAGAGTCATACATACTTATCCTACTATGCTTCTCTTGATCCTCTTTTATTTGCTATAAAGCTCGCATTTGGGAACTTCTAAAAACATGCTTTCATTTTTCAAAAAGAAGTAAATTTCTTTGGCAGGATCAAGCCAAATCAACCTCATCTGTCTTGGTCCCTAGCGCCCCTAGCCACCCAGATTTCAAATCTACCAATCAATCAACTTTATCGCAGCATGGTTGCCTCAATAATATTAACTAACTAGAATCCCCACTCATAACAGTTGCTGCAACCAAGTTAAGAACATCTAATCGAACAACTTCTAATTTTTCTCCCTGATTCTAAAATGACTCATACTCCCTCCGTCCGGAAAAGCTTGTCCCTCAAATGGATGTATCTAGCATATAGTTAGTGCTAGATTCATCCATTTGAGGAACAAGGTTGGGACAAGTTTTTTCGGACGGAGGGAGTACTTAAACTAGACTACTGAGCTACCTATGTATATTCAGGAATGGATAGAAATTAGGGATTAGCAGAAGTGGGTAATGGGGAGTATCTCAAATCAGAAATAAGCAGATATGAAAGCCGAAGTGGGGAATAGATCGTCTACCGGCACCGGCTTGCACTTGCAGGGACCATCCACTGAGGCACAGCTGCCGCACATGGGCATTACAGGGCGCAACGCAGTCGCACGCACAGGGTGGTGGGAGCCGCCGACGAGCGAGATGGAAAGGAAGGCACCAGGAGCGGAGGTTGCGACACATGATTGCCACAGCCGCCGATCTGGTGGAGGCAATTCCCGCGCCTCCGCGTCAGCCTTCGTCCGGCGCCCAGCAACCAGACCGAGCTTGAGCGGATCCTCGGGCACTTTGGCGACCGATTCGAGGAGGAGGGGCTGAGAAGAGTGGGAAGAGTGCGAGACCTCGCGCCGGCGGTGGGGACGAAGAGGAGGGGCGGCTTGAGGAGAGAGAGAGAGTTGTGGGCTTGTGGCCACCATGGAATAGGGAGCAGTGGGGAGACAGTGAAGGGATAAGGGAAGGTAGGTGACGAGGCGAGGAGAACTGAGAGGGGGGCGTCCGATGTGTCTTTTTCTTTTACCTTCTCTTTTTTTAGTTGGTTTTTTTAGCCCTTTTGGTCAAGTCAGATATAGCATCCGGTCTTGTCCAATTTAGTTTTTTATCAATAGATGATATTTCCGCTTCTATACATTTACTTTAACAGTAAAAATGATCTCTGATGTGCACGAGGTATATATATTTACACAATAGCTACATGTCAGTCGCCTGACTTCTGAATTCGGCTCAGTCGATTTTGGTGAAGGGAGAGACAGGCGAAGAGGAGGAAGAAGCTCACCGGAGGGGAGGAAGAAGCTTCCTGGCAAGCTACCTCATCATCTATCTTAGGGTTGGGGTGGGGGAGGCAGCACGACAGTGGTGGGGGCGGCAGTACGGCGATGATGAAGATTCCCGGAGAAAAAACAGGCAAGGCCCGGGGCTAGAGGGATGGCTGGGGGCGGCGGCGGCACGGCGGTGGGAGGAGGTTCCAGGAAGGGCCGGACGGTGGTGGTTGGCGGTCCGGCCGGTGGTCCATGGGACGGCCGGGGAAAGAAATTGTCGGAGGTAGAAGAAACTCCCGAGGCTGAACAAGGGATCGTGTTGTTCATTTTGCATCGGATGGCCGGAAAGAATCGACTGGCCCAGTTTAAATTTCCATTTCCAGTCGATTTACACTTGGCCACTTCCATATTTTTATGTGTGTATGCCCTTATTGCATATAAATGAGTACAATTTATGTGTTAATGAAGACGTGCGTTGCACATGCACGCTTACTAGTACTGTAAATACTAAGAAGGGCAACTCCGACTCGGATCATTAATCCGTTGTATCCCTGTTTATAGTAATCTTACCCGGACAAGAGTGCGTCCTTTCTCCCCATACAAATGGCGCTTCTTTTAAGTGGACGATTTTATTAACTTAAAATGTACTCATCCGTCCCACAATAGATTTTAACACTATACTAATCCCAAAATGCTTTTATATTATGAGACGGAGGGTGTAGTATCAAGCAGATACAAAACATCAGGAGCAACATTTGATCTCTGTATAACTAAGATGCACACATCCCTCTCGCCGCTTCTTGACACCCCGGTAGATCCACCGGCGCAAGGGACAACTAAGGCACACCGGCCATGAACAAAACATTTGCCGGTTGGCTCGCCACGACGGAGTGTGCGCATAGCCAAGGGCAAGACGGCGTCGACAGCAACCAAGCAACAACAAGTGCTAATACGCAAAATATATCTGGCCAATGAAGGGGAAGTGATCGGAGACGAGGCCTTGCAGATATACGTTAAGCTGTTTGCACAGCCACTCTCGGTCACACATGTCGCAACAGTTCTTGCGCTCTTCGGCTGGGAGCCATCTGTTCTCCCCATGGTGGAATTGCCAGCGGAGCTGGTAGGGGCAGCGTGATCCCACAGAATGTGGATCATATATGCGTAGGCTTCTCCCATGACGACGCAACCTACTAAGGTACTCATGTGGAACGTGCGCGGCCTAAACGCTCCGGCGCGTCGTAATGCAGTCTTTCAGGTGTGTCTAGCGGCCAACCCAGGCATTATTTGTCTACAGGAGACGAAACTCGAAAATGTATCTGCGACCATTGTCACCCAATGTTTGGGCAATAGATTTGACCTGTTCTTCTACCTCCCGGCTACGGGCACACGAGGTGGTATCCTCTTGGCTTGGGACCCCCTCATCATGCAACTTTCCAATCCGCATTACACGACAAACACTGTGACAGCACTCATTAAACCATTAGGCTCCTCTGCCCAATGGTGGATCACCGGGGTTTACGGACCACACCAGCATGAGCACAAGGATGAGTTCCTACAGGAGCTAGAGGAGATTCGATACCTGCATGCTGGGCCTTGGGCCGTTATGGGTGACTTCAACCTGATAGTAAATCCAGAAGACAAGAGCAACACCTCGGTTAATCGACACACGATGGCCAGATTCCGAGCAAGACTGAGTGACCTGGAACTAAAAGAAATCTACCTCAACGGTCGGAGATATACATGGTCTAATGAGAGAGGCAATGCGACTTTAGAGAAGATTGATCACGTTTTCACTACTGTGGATTGGGAAGCTCTGTACCCGACATGTTTCCTATCGGCACTGGGATCTGAAGTGTCGGATGATTGGCCTCTACTACTCGACCTTCATGCGGATTTCAGAGCAGGCAGGAGATTCAGATTCGAATCCTTCAGGGCAAAGGCGAACGGTTTTCACAATGTGGTCGCGGCGGCATGGGGATCAATCCCGTCTTCGGGTAACCCTTTTGTGGTCCTTGATCAGAAGCTGAGGGCCACGGCCAAAGCTCTGTAGAGCTGGGCCGACAGGTGGATTGGCAACGTGAAATTTTATATAGGCCTTGCTCTCGAACTCATCAAACAGCTTGACGTGGCAGCAGAATCAAGAGCATTATCGGAGGAACAGAGGTCCCTGCGGAGATTGTTCAAAAAGAAACTTCTCAGTCTATGTTCGCTGGAGAGAACGATAGCACGGCAACGCTCCCGCATGCTATGGCTTAAAGAAGGGGACGGTAGCACAGAGTTTTTTCATCAACACGCCAACCACAGGCGGAGAAAGAACGCGATCATGACTATCGGTACAGAGGGAGGACTTCTCGCCGGGCATGATGAGATCGCAGCTGCCGCAGATGCATACTATGAGAACATTCTAGGAAGGGCCCCACAACGGGAATTTGGTTTGGACCTCGATGCACTTGGTATACCCAGTTTTGATCTCCGTCACCTTGAAGCTCCTTTCTCCGAACAAGAGGTGGGCAGCATAATCAAATCCATGCCCCGGGATAAGGCCCCCGGACCGGATGGCTTCACCGGGCGATTCTACGCCACATGCTGGGATATCATCAAAGGAGACTTCATGCGCGCATTAGACTGCTTCTACAGAGGAGACGTACGTGGAATGCAAGCTATCAACAAAGCCTTGATCACCTTACTGCCTAAGAAAGATGGAGCGACCGAGCTGCCAGACTTCAGACCCGTCAGTTTAATCCACGGCGCAGTTAAGATCTTCGACAAAGTACTTTCAGTAAGGGCCACTGTAGGATCGAAAGTATGTCTAGAGGGGGGTGATTAGACTACTTGACCAAATAAAAATCTAGCCTTTCCCAATTTTAAGTCTTGGCAGATTTTAGCAACTTAACACAAGTCAAGCAATCAACCTACACATGCAATTCTAAGAGTATAGCAGCGGAATGTAAATCATTGCATATGAAGGTAAATGGGAGGAGTTTGGAGGGAGCAAACGCAATGTAGACACGGATATTTTTGGCGTGGATACGATAGGTTGTGCTATCGTATACCCACGTTGATGGAGACTTCAACCCATGAAGGGTAACAGTTGCGCGAGTCCACGGAGGGCTCCACCCACGAAGGGTCCACGAAGAAGCAACCTTGTCTATCCCACCATGGCCATTGCCCACGAAGGACTTGCCTCACTTGGGTAGATCTTCACGAATTAGGCGATCTCCTTGCCCTTACAAACTCCTTGGTTCAACTCCACAATCTTGACGGAGGCTCCCAAGTGACACCTAACCAATCTAGGAGACACCACTCTCCAAAAGGTAATAGATGGTGTGTTGATGATGAACTCCTTGCTCTTGTGCTTCAAATGATAGTCTCCCCAACACTCAACTCTCTCTCACAGATTTGGCTGTGGTGGAAAGATGATTTGAGTGGAAAGCAACTTGGGGAAGGTTAGAGATCAAGATTCTTGTGGTCGGACTGGAATGTCTTGGTCTCAACACATGAGTAGGTGGTTCTCTCTCAGAAAATGAATGCTGGAAGTGTAGGCACGTTCTGATGACTCTCTCTCAAATGGAGAGGAGGGTGGCGGGGTATATATATATATTCTGTAACATCCCAAATTTTCAATTTGGAATGTTTTACAATTATTAGCTAAGCATCTATGCATTTTGTTTGAATTGAGTGGCATTTGGAAATTTCAGAGGCATTTGAATTTTATTTGACTTTGAATTCAAATTGGCAATTGAAATTTATTTCAAAAATACCTGACAAATACTTGTGCAAAAGTATGAGAGGAGCAAACATGACACTCCAAAAAAATGTCAGAAGAAAATATTGCCAAAAGGTTTGAATTCAAATTTGAATTTTATTTGGAATTTGCAGAAAACGTATTTTTAGTTTCTGTTTTGCCTCTGAAAAAATGTTCACGTTGTAGGATATTTTTTTCTGATTTTATTGATATATATTTCCTATATAAAAATATTATAAATTTCTCTTTTTACCTCTCTGCCTTAATTCAAAAATAAAGAAAAAGCCCTCCCCCGAGCCGGCCCAGCCAGCAGCAGGCCAGCCGCCCCAGTGCGCCCGTGCCCGAATCCCCCTGCCCTCGGTCGCTCGCTCGCCTCCTCCCCTCTCTCTCCCACTGACCCGCGGGGTCCACCTTTTCTTTTTTTCCTCGCGCACGCAATGCCGCCCGGAGCGCGTCCAGAGCGCGCCGCGGTTCCGATCCTCTCGGGATCGTGATCCCGAGTCAACCCCTCGCCCACGCTTATGCCCTATATAAACCCCTCGGCCTCCTCTCTCGATCACCCTAAAACCCTAAGCTCAACTCCACCCGTATCTCGCACCATCTCCAAACGCATCTCGCCGTCGCCGCCTCGGTTCGCCGCCACTACCGACCCCGGTGAGAATTCCCCTTACCTCTAAGCACCTTCACCCGGACCCCCTCTTCGTTCCACACCTCTTTGACATCCTCTCGTCGCCCAGGAACCCCGAAGCCGTCGCCCCCGAGCTTGACCGTCGCTCGCCGGAGCTGCAGCACCAGGGAGTAGTCGCCGTCGCCCCGACCGTCTCCGTCGTTCCCGAGCTCCACCAAGGCCACCCCGACCTCCCCAAGCTCCGCCGCATCCGCCCGACGTCTTCGCCACCTTCGCCGACCGCCGGAGACCCCGCCCCGCTCGACACCGACCGCCGCCACCCTCTGTCACCGTCGACCACCGCCGCAGTAAGCCGCCACCTCCCCTCGTCGTCCGATCTGAAACCTAGGGTCTAGATTAGATCCGAAGGGGTATGGTTTTATTTCATATAGATCGGTCTTAGTTTCGGTTTAGATCGGTTTATTTTAAGTTGCGGTTTAATTGGACAGGCCGATTGGTTTATTTCTGTTTGCCCGTGGACGCATTGGTTTATTAAACGCTTAGGCGCTGTTTAGTTTTAGAACGCTTACTGTTTGGGCCCGTTAGCGCGTTAGTTTTTTTAGGTTTATTTCAGTTTCTATTTTTAGCAGAATAGTTTTGTTCTTGTAAAATCTATAACTTTTAGGTTATTTATTATTTTTAGTTGATTCTTTTTGCTCCAGTTTGCCAATTTCCTATAGTTTCGGCCATATTTAAGTTTTAAAAATTGTTTTATATTAGTTTTAGTCAGATTAGTATTTATGCTATAAATTGAGTTAGGATTATTTTATTTTAGTGATTCTTTTTGTCACTGCTTTGTTTTGACCTTGCCTAGCAGTAGGAATTTATTTGGGGATTTTTAGTCTTTATTAAAAATAGTTTTACTCGAAAACAAGGCTTTCTAGTTTTATTTATCTTGTTGCTATTTCCTGCTGTTCTAGTTATTTTAAAATTTTATTTTACCTTTGTTATAGTTTATTTTAGATTAATTTCTGTAGTTATAGAGGGTGAACTTTTATTTACAGAAAAAATAAAATGTTTATTTTATTTATTGTCTTCTCTTGCTAGTTGTTGGCTTGTAGTTCAATTGGTTTTCTTTGGTTTTGGTTTGAGTGCTTGTGTGATTTTCTTTAGCTTGTTGTTATGTTATTTAGCAGAATACTTATTTGTGCTATTGTTTGACTCGATAGAATTCCCGGAGTGCGAGGCCTGGTATTACGAGTCGCTATCTTTCGAAGACCGTCAACCAGGCAAGTCATTTGATCATGTTTTACAATACCTATGATTTATTGCATTAGTAGTATTTCCTCCCCACCATGCATGCAGTAGGAGAAAATTGAATAAGTCTTGAGTAGTATCATGTGGTAGGTTCACCCAAAATCCCTATGTTACCATTGCCCAGGACGATGTAGTTTATTTTGCTATGCTCGTAGACAGGGTTGGTTGAGTGATTCATATGGGAGATGTGAGAGTCAAGATGATGACAACCCCATGACTTCAAGCTCAAGATGGACTTCAAATTCACTACCGGGTGGAGGACGGTTGACGGGCACCCTGGAGCAACTAGCGGATGGTCGAGATGCATGGAGAAGTGCCATGACATCTTGCGAAAGCTTCACCCAGCCACGAAGATAAGTATGGATACACCCTGACCGGAAGCTTACCTGTGCAGTCGCAAGCCATTATGGGCTCTGGCTTGGTCGACCCTAGGCGTGACTCTGGCCGGACGGTGCTACGAGATGTAGAAGAACGGTAGGATTGGATGGGCACCGACAGTGGCCCAGAGGAATTCTACGGAGGACCCTGTTTCGTTCGTCCCGTCTTCAAACTCCAGGCAGTGCGAGGACATAAAGGAGGGTACGATTCTTTCGGGTAAAGTGCACAAGACTGTAGAGTAACAACCTAATCGATTAGCCGTGTCCCCGGTTATGGACAAATGAGCCTCTGAAATTGGAGTATTTTGGAAATCTCAACACCAAACTTAATAAATTAATTGAGAGGTTATTTAATAATTGGGAATGAGACATTGGTTGGCGGAACCATCTCAATAACAACCAACATTTTGTAGTAATTGCAAGCAAGTCCTTTGTTGTAGGAAAAAATTGGCTTTTTCGCAAAAACATAAAACTTAGGGCCCCACAGCCATATTGCATATAGTGTTAGCATTATCATTGTTGTTCTCTCTATGACTTGCCGGCATATTCAAAATGCTGACGTACATGGCTGCAACGTCTCATGTTGCAGAGGAGTTTTCCGACCAGGAGTGAGGCTACGATCTACGCTTGGTGATTGCCCTATGGAGTCGGATGGACTCGCTTATCGTCTACGCTTCCGCAGCTTTATTTAGTATATTTCTCATGAGTTGGCCTTCGGCCGAATTTATTATGATGTAATAAAGACTCGATATGAGAATCGTGTAATAAATTCAGGTGTGATTGAACTTTGAATCTTTTCATCAATGTACTATGTGTGCCAGCATGATCTTGGGATGGTACAGCTGCACAGAGACTTGACCGATTTTGGGTCGGGACGCTACAGAGATGGTAGAGCACACGTTGACCATAGGACGTAACCCCTAGGATCGGAAAGCCATAGGAAGAAACTATTTTATTTTATATCCTTATCATTCCGTAATTCTCCCCTGTACATTTCTGACTTCTCTCCGATTTTCAACATTCTAGATGGCCTCAAGTTCACCCCAGTTCTGCTACCGGAGTTTTGCCAGCCGGATGAGACGATGTTTCTCGACAAGAAGCTGGTTCAGATCATGAAGAAGCTGGTTCAGATCGTGAAGAAGCTAAAGATTGCTCTGACCTCAATCATCGGGAAGCCTACCAATGCACTTCCGACGGATACCCGCTACAGGATTAAGGTGCACATTCCAGGGAGGACCTTCGGAGGACATTCAGAACCCAATCGACTTTGAGTTTACCGCCATCACTTGGATCCTCGGAAGAGACATGGCGATTTATCATGCAATTGGACATCTTCGAGAAGAGTACAGGGCCGAGCTCGACCCATCAGACCTCGCCATGATTTCTCGCAGAGCTAGGAATGGAGATATCATCCGTACCGTGGAGGACGACTCCATTCTTTCATATGTCCAAGACTTGGAGAGTCTCATCAGGAACCAGGAAATCCAGACGCGCCGAAGCTCGAAGGTACACAGGAGGCTGTTGTTCTGTGAACTGGAACTGGAGGAGAAAGCACGCGCAGACTTCCTTGAACATGAAGAAGAAGTCAAGGATTTTATGGATAGAATCGAGGACCGGGAGAAATATATTGCCACACTGGAGGAAAAGATGGACCTGGGAGAAGACCTTTTTCTGAGTGGAGATGATGGACCCCTCATGAGCAATGACCAGGATTATGAAGAGAGCTCCATCGAAGGAAGCCGCAAGAGGAGACGCCGCACCAGAGGACGCCGCACCAAAGGATGCAAGGATAATTGATGAAGACATTTAGTCGACCGCCATGTTATTTTATTTTTTCGTCGATCAGTTAGGCCGTTATTTTTGATTAGTCGTGAGATTTTGTAATCTGAGATTGAACCTTGTTTGAGATGAATGAATAAATGATTGGTGTGATTATGATTGTGCATTCATATGGGTAGTGTTATTTTCTCATTAGACCCTTGTTCTATTCTAATTTCTCATCCACTCCAAAACACCAGATGCCTCCGAGACGTGACCCCGGTTTCAACTTTCTGCCGGAGCTCACCCAGCTGATCCAGCAGCAGAATGCCCTGATGCAGATGCTCATCCAGAACCAGAACAACAACAACAACAACAACAACAACAACAACAACAATCCACCACCACCACCCCCTGTTGACAACTTGACCCGCTTCCTAAGGTTGAATCCGCTAGTGTTCTCTAGCAGTACTGAGCCAATTGTGGCCGATGATTGGCTCCGCAAGGTCGGAAGGGAGTTAGCCACTGCTGGATGCCCAGATGTAGAGAAGGTGCGCTTTGCCGCACATCAGCTTGATGGACCTGCAGCCTCTTGGTGCGAGAACTACACCGCCACTTATCCGGTCGCCAGAATGACATGGGATCAGTTCCAGCAGGCTTTCCGCACCGCTCATGTCTCAGCTGGAGCCATGAGTCTGAAGAAGCGTGAGTTCCGCAACTTATCCAGGGGAACCGTACTGTGGGGCAGTACGTGGATGAGTTCAGCAAATTATCTCGCTATGCCCCAGATGATGTGGCCACAGATGCCGCAAAGCAGGAGAAGTTTCTCAAGGGACTCAATGATGAGCTGGGAATGCAGCTAATGGTGGCTACCTTCAACAACTACCAGGAGCTGGTAGATGATACGTCTCCAACGTATCTATAATTTTTTATTGTTCCATGCTATTATATATTATGTTTTGGATGTTTAATGGGCTTTATTATACACTTTTATATTATTTTTGGGACTAACCTATTAACCGGAGGCCCAACCCAAATTACTGTTTTTTTGCCTATTTCAGTGTTTCGAAGGAAAAGGATATCAAATGGAGTCCAAACGGAATGAAACCTTCGGGAACGTGATTTTTAGAACAAACGTGATCCAGAGGACTTGGAGTGGACGTCAAGCAATCAACGAGGAGGCCACGAGGCAGGGGGCGCGCCTACCCCCCCTCAGCGTGCCCTCCACCCTCGTGGGCCCCTCGTGGCTCCACCGACCTACTTCTTCCTCCTATATATACCTACGTACCCCCAAACCATCGAGGAGCACCACGAAAACCTAATTCCACCGCCGCAACCTTCTGTACCCGTGAGATCCCATCTTGGGGCCTTTTCCGGCACTCCACCGGAGGGGGCATTGATCACGGAGGGCTTCTACATCAACACCATAGTCTCTCCGATGATGTGTGAGTAGTTTACCTCAGACCTTTGGTTCCATAGTTATTAGCTAGATGGCTTCTTCTCTCTCTTTGGATCTCAATACAAAGTTCTCCTCGACTCTCTTGGAGATCTATTCGATGTAACTCTTCTTTTGCGGTGTGTTTGTCGAGATCCGATGAATTCTGGGTTTATGATCAAGATTATCTATGAACAATATTTGAATCTTCTCTGAATTCTTTTATGTATGATTGGTTATCTTTGCAAGTCTCTCTTCGAATTATCAGTTTGGTTTGGCCTACTAGATTGATCTTTCTTGCAATGGGAGAAGTGCTTATCTTTGGGTTTAATCTTGCGGTGCTCGATCCCAGTGACAGTAGGGGAAACGACACGTATTGTATTGTTGCCATCGAGGATAAAAAGATGGGGTTTATATCATATTACATGAGTTTATCCCTCTACATCATGTCATCTTGCTTAAAGCGTTACTCCGTTCTTATGAACTTAATACTCTAGATGCATGCTGGATAGCGGTCGGTGTGTGGAGTAATAGTAGTAGATGCAGGCAGGAGTCGGTCTACTTGTCCCGGACGTGATGCCTATATACATGATCATACCTAGATATTCTCATAATCATGCACTTTTCTATCAATTGCTCGACAGTAATTCTTTTACCCACCGTAATACTTATGCTATCTTGAGAGAAGCCACTAGTGAAACCTATGGCCCCCGGGTCTATTTTCCATCATATTAATGTCCCGTCAACTAGCTATTTCTATCACTGTTTATTTTGCTTTCTTTACTTTTAGTCTTTATCATAAAAATACCAAAAATATTATCTTATCATCTCTATCAGATCTCACTTCTGTAAGTGGCCGTGAAGGGATTGACAACCCCTTTATTGCGTTGGTTGCAAGGTTCTTATTTGTTTGTGTAGGTACGAGGGACTTGAGCGTGGCCTCCTACTAGATTGATACCTTGGTTCTCAAAAACTGAGGGAAATACTTACGCTACTTTGTTGCATCACCCTTTCCTCTTCAAGGGAAAACCAACTCAGTGCTCAAGAGGTAGCAAGAAGGATTTCTGGCGCCGTTGCTGGGGAGTCTACGCACAAGTCAAGACATACCAAGTACCCATCACAAACTCTTATCCCTTGCATTACATTATTTGCCATTTGCCTCTCGTTTTCCTCTCCCCCACTTCACCCTTGCTGTTTTATTCGCCCTCTTTTTCCGTTTGCCTCTTTTTCGCTTGCTTCTTGTTAGCTTGTGTGTTGGATTGCTTGCTTGTCACGATGGCTCAAGACAATAGTAAATTGTGTGACTTTACCAATACCAACAACAATGATTTTCTTAGAACTCCGATTGCTCCTCTTACCGATGCTGAATCTTGTGAAATTAATGCTACTTTGCTGAATCTTGTCATGAAAGATCAATTCGCTGGCCTTCCTAGTGAAGATGCCGCTACCCATCTAAATAGCTTTGTTGATTTGTGTGATATGCAAAAGAAGAAAGATGTGGACAATGATATTGTTAAACTGAAGCTATTTCCTTTTTCTCTTAGAGATCGTGCTAAAACTTGGTTTTCGTCTTTGCCTAAAAATAGTATTGATTCTTGGAATAAGTGCATAGATGCTTTTATCTCTAAGTATTTTCCTCCCGCTAAGATCATCTCTCCTAGAAACGATATTATGAATTTTAAGCAACTTGATCATGAACATGTTGCACAAGCTTGGGAGAGGATGAAATTAATGATACGTAATTGCCCTACTCATGGTTTGAATTTGTGGATGATTATACAAAAAATTTATGCCGGATTGAATTTTGCTTCTAGAAATCTTTTAAATTCGGCCGCGGGAGGCACTTTTATGGAAATCACTTTAGGAGAAGATACTAAACTCCTAGATAATATTATGGTTAATTATTCTTAATGGCACACTGAAAGATCTACTAGTAAAAAGGTTCATGCGATTGAAGAAATTAATGTTTTGAGTGGAAAGATGCATGAACTCATGAAATTGTTTGCTAATAAGAGTGTTTCTTCTGATCCTAATGATATGCCTTTGTCTACCTTGATCGAGAATAATAATGATTCTATGGATGTGAATTTTGTTGGTAGGAATAATTTTGGTAACAACGCATATAGAGGAAACTTTAATCCTAGGTCGTATCCTAGTAATTCCTCTAATAATTATGGTAATTCCTACAACACCTCTTATTGAAATTTTAATAATATGCCCTCTGATTTTGAGACTAGTGTTGAAGAATTTATGATTTCTCAAAAGAATTTCAATGCTTTGCTTGAAGAAAAATTGCCTAAGATTGATGAATTGGCTAGGAACGTGGATAAAATTTCTCTTGATGTTGATTCTTTGAAACTTAGATCTATTCCACCTAAGCATGACATCAATGAGTCTCTCAAAGCCATGAGAATTTCCATTGATGAGTGCAAAGAAAGAACTGCTAGGATGCATGCTAAGAAAGATTGCTTTGTAAAAGCGTGCTCTTCTAGTTTTTACGAGAATAAAGATGAAGATCTAAAAGTTATTGATGTGTCCCCTATTAAATCTTTGTTTTGCAATATGAATCTTGATAATGATGGGACTGGAGATGAGTCAACCTTACTTAGAAGACGTCCCAAAAATTCAAAGTTTTTAGATCTTGATGGAAAAGTTGGTAAAAGTGGGATTGAAGAGGTCAAAACTTTAGATATCAATGAACCCACTATCTTGGATTTCAACGAATTTAATTATGATAATTTCTCTTTAATAGATTGTATTTCCTTGTTGCAATCCGTGCTAAATTCTCCTCATGCTTATAGTCAAAAAAAGCTTTTACCAAACATATCGTTGATGCTTTAATGCAATCTTATGAAGAAAAACTTGAGTTGGAAGTTTCTATCCCTATAAAACTTTATGATGAGTGGGAACCTACTATTAAAATTAAAATTAAAGATCATGAATGCTATGCTTTGTGTGATTTGAGTGTAGTGTTTCCACGATCCCAAAAACTTTGTGTGATTTGCTAGGTTTCCGTGAATTTGATGATTGTTCTGTAAACTTGCATCTTGCGGATTTCACTATTAAGAAACCTATGGGAAGAATTAATGATGTTCTTATTGTTGAAAATAGGAATTATGTGCCCGTAGATTTCATTGTTCTTGATATACATTGAAATCCTTTATGTCCTATTATTCTTGGTAGGCCTTTCATTAGAACGATTGGTGCAATTATTGATATGAAGGAAGGAAATATTAGATTCCAATTTCCGTTAAGGAAAGACATGGAACACGTTCCTAGAAAGAAAATAAAATTACCTTATGAATCTATTATGAGAGCCACTTATGGATTGCCTACCAAAGATGGCAATACCTAGATCTATCCTTGTTTTTATGCCTAGCTAGGGGCGTTAAACGATAGCGATTGTTGGGAGGCAACCCAATTTTATTTTAGGTTTTTACTTTTTGGTTATTTTTAGGAATAAATTTTTGATCTAGCCTCTGGTTAGATTTGTTTTTGTGCTTTAATTAGTGTTTGTGCCAAGTAGAACCAATAGAATCTTCTTGGATGATAGTTATTTGACCTTGCTGAAAAAGACAGAAACTTTGCGCTCACGAATATAATTTTTTAAACTCACCAAAGCGTGATCAATGACCGATTCTTTTTGCAATAGATCAGGAAGCAAATTGTCCAAGCTGTCCTAGTTTTTCAGGATTTTTGGAGTTCCAGAAGTTTTCGAACAAATATGTTTACTACAGACTATTCTGTTTTTGACAGATTCTGTTTTTCGTGTGTTGTTTGCTTATTTTGATGAGTCTATGGTTAGTAAAAGAGTTTATAAACCATAGAGAAGTTGGAATGCAGCGGGTTTAACATCAATATAAATAAAGAATGAGTTCAATACAGTACCATGAAGTAGTGCTTTGTTTTCTTTCGCTAACGGAGCTCATGAGATTTCCTGTTGAGTTTTGTGTTGTGAAGTTTTCAAGTTTTGGGTAAGGATTTGATGGATTATGGAACAAGGATTGGCAAAAGCCTAAGCTTGGGGATGCCCGAGGCACCCCAAGGTAAAATTCAAGGACAACCAAAAGCCTAAGCTTGGGGATGCCCCGGAAGGCATCCCCTCTTTCGTCTTCGTCCATCGTTAACTTTACTTGATGCTATATTTTTATTCACCACATGATATGTGTTTTGCTTGGAGCGTCTTGTATGATTTGAGTCTTTGCTTTTTGGTTTACCACAATCATCATTGCTTAATACACTTTTGAGAGATACACACATGATTAAGAATTTATTAGAATACTCTATGTGCTTCACTTATATCTTTTGAGCTATATAGTTTTTGCTCTAGTGCTTCACTTATATCTTTTAGAGCACGGTGGTGGTTTTGTTTTATAGAAATTATTTTTCTCTCATGCTTCACTTATATCATTTTGAGAGCCCTACAAAACAGCATGGTAATTTGCTTAAATTGTGAAATTAGTCCTAATATGATAGGCATCCAAGATTAGTATAAACTTTCTTATAAGTGCGTTGAATACTAAGAGAAGTTTGATGCTTGATGATTGTCTTGAGCTATGGAGGTAGTGATACTAAAGTTGTGCTAGTTGAGTAATTTTGAATTTGAGAAATACTTGTGTAGAAGTTTGCAAGTCCCGTAGCATGCACGTATGATAAACGTTGTGTAACAAATTTGAAACATGAGGTGTTCTTTGATTGTCCTCCTTATGAGTGGCGGTCGGGGATGAGCGATGGTCTTTTCCTACCAATCTATCCCCCTAGGAGCATGCGCGTAGTGCTTGGTTTTTGATGACTTGTAGATTTTTGCAATAAGTATGTGAGTTCTTTATGACTAATGTTGAGTCCATGGATTATACACACTCTCACCCTTCCATCATTGCTAGCCTCTTCGGTACCGTGCATTGCCCTTTCTCACCTTGATAGTTGGTGCAAACTTCGCCAGTGCATCCAAACCCCGTGATACGATACGCTCTATCACACATAAACCTCCTTATATCTTCCTCAAAACAGCCACCATACCTACCTATTATGGCATTTCCATAGCCATTCCGAGATATATTGCCATGCAACTTTCCACCATTCCGTTTATCATGACACGCTTCATCATTGTCATATTGCCTTGCATGATCATGTAGTTGACATCGTATTTGTGGCAAAGCCACCATGCATATTATTTCATACATGTCACTCTTGATTCATTTCCCATCCCGGTACACCGCCGGAGGCATTCATATAGAGTCATACTTTGTTCTAGTATCGAGTTGTAATCATTGAGTGGTAAATAAATAGAAGTGTGATGATCATCATTCATAGAGCATTATCCCAGATCTAAAAAAAGGGGCAATGATACTATGCTTTTTTTCCACACTTGTGCTTCAAAGTAGCACCATGATCTTTATGATAGACAGTCTCTTGTCACTTTCATATACTAATGGGAATTTTTCATTATAGAACTTGGCTTGTATATTCCAACAATGGGCTTCCTCAAATGCCCTAGGTCTTCGTGAGCAAGCAAGTTGGATGCACACCCACTTAGTTTCTTTTGTTGAGCTTTCATATATTTATAGCTCTAGTGCATCCGTTGCATGGAAATCCCTACTCCTTGCATTGACATCAATCGATGGGCATCTCCCTAGCTCATTGATTAGCCACGTCAATGTGAGACTTTCTCCTTTTTTGTCTTCTCCACATAACCCCCACCATCATATTCTATTCCACACATTGTGCTATATCCATGGCTCACGCTCATATATTGCGTGAAAGTTGAAAAAGGTTTGAGATTACTAAAGTATGAAACAATTGATTGGCTTGTCATCGGGGTTGTGCATGATGAGAGCATTCTTGTGTGACAAAAATGGAGCATGACCAAACTATATGATTTTGTAGGGATGAACTTTCTTTGGCCATGTTATTTTGAGAAGACATAATTGCTTAGTTAGTATGCTTGAAGTATTATTACTTTTATGTCAATATTAAACTTTTATCTTGAATCTTTCGGATCTGAATATTCATGCCACAAATAAGAGAATTACATTGAAAATTATGCTAAGTAGCATTCCACATCAAAAATTCTGTTTTTATCATTTACCTACTCGAGGACGAGCAGGAATTAAGCTTGGGGATGCTTGATACGTCTCCAACGTATCTATAATTTTTTATTGTTCCATGCTATTATATATTCTGTTTTGGATGTTTAATGGGCTTTATTATACACTTTTATATCATTTTTGGGACTAACCTATTAACCGGAGGCCCAACCCAAATTGCTGTTTTTTTTTGCCTATTTCAGTGTTTCGAAGGAAAAAGATATCAAACGGAGTCTGTTGAGGATATAGACCTTAGAGTCACCCGCCAGGAGGGGCCGGGTTACTCTAATGGTCATTGCCAGAAGCCCGACGCCAAGCTTAAAGACGGTGGGCCGAAGATGGGCTTAAGACCCGGATATGGCTTAAGGCCCGTAGTTACAATCATTATTATGGTAGAACTTGCAGTGTAAGGCAAGAATAGTTAAGAGTCCGAGCCGGACACTCTTATGAGCCGGCTGGGACTCTGAGAGCTGCAGGGCGTCAGCCTCCCTATATAAAGGGACGACCCGGCAGCAGTTTAGGGACAAGAACAATCTCGTCGAGAGCCAGGCATAGCAGTTAAGCTCCCTGGTCATCGAAACCCTAATCAATACCACCACAAACTGGACGTAGGCTTTTACCTTCACCGTAAGGGGCCGAACCAGTATAAACCCTCGTGTTCCTTCTCCCGCTTAACCCCTTCAAGCTTCCTAGTAGCGATGGCTCCACGACTAAGTCCTAGCTCGAGGACATCTGCCGTGATAATTCCACGACAGTTGGCGCCCACCGTGGGGCCAGCGCACGGTGGATTTGAGTTCTTGAAGGGCAGCTTCGAAGGGCTCAAGGGATACGCTGTGGGCCGGATGACCAAGAGTCGTCGCGGCAAGCTCTACGTCGACGATGCAAACTGGGGCCCCGACGCCGGCTCAATTGAGTACGGGTACCAAGTCCCCTTCGGCGGAATTCATGTCTTCATTGGCAAGATTGGTGAGCCGGGCTCTGAGCCAGATCTCTGCGCCGATCCCATCAAGACAGCTCAGCGTGCATGACCCGCCCGGGCCCGGCCTGCCTTAAGGCATGCTTTTGTGGGGTGTATCCACGGAGGACTCTCTGATCGATCTGGATCTGGTGATGAGACGGCCGCCGGCTCTGACGGCGAGTCGGCCACCGATGAGTCAAACTCGTTGTATCAACTTCAAGATGGCAGGCTCATGGGTTGTTCCGATGGTGACAGTATTCCGGACCTATTTGAGCCGCCAAGCCGGGTGGGAATCTTTATGGCCGGTGCACAGCCTGTTCAGAACCCCGCTGCTGGAGCGGGAAACCCGGTGCCCTCTCCGGCTCAGGTACTGATGGATCTCACGGACAAGATGACGGCCCTGTTAACCGCCACGGTTGACCCGGTGGATCAAGCTCAGCATGATGCGGAGGTGGCATAGTTAAAATTGGATCTAGTGAAAGCTAAGGAGGACCTTGCAGCGGAAGGGATCAGGATGGCTGCGGAGAGGGCGGCTCTCGATGCCCAAACTCAGTTGATCCAGGCGCAGTCCTTCCAACTCATGATGGATCAGAATGCGTCCAATGAGGTCATGAGAAGGAGGCATCAAAAGACCCAATCTCGGCTCCCGCCGGTTTACGATCCATGCAACCTCTTCAACACGCCAGGTGCAGGGTCTAGTAACCCGCCAGGGGTCATAGCGCCCGGGTCTGGGCCCCCTATTCAGCCACGAGTGATGGGGCCTCCCCAGGTGCCCCCTGCCCCGCCTCAGTATGTCCCAACACCCCCGGGTCATTATAATAACCCGCTGGAGAACATGGTCACTGCGGCAGCATGGCTGGCGGCTCTCCCAGTTGACGGCGACTCTCCGACGGCTATTGAAACCCGCCGGGTCAGGGAACTCCTTCAGACGGCACTGGCGCAGCAAGAGGCGTACTCCTACAGCCGGGATAGGATCCACTCGACCCCTCGTCCGGGCCGGAGCCCGAGTTACAGCAGGCACATGGTCTCAGCGACCGGCTCAAGTAACGTCCGACGCCATGACCCGCCCCCTGGCCAAGGCCTGGCTTATAACGGAGCCTGTCACGCAGCAGACCAAGATAGAGCGCGGCAAGAGGCGGAGCATGTGCCTCAATTGACGGCTTACCAGACCCCCCGGCTTATCCGACGACTTCCGTCGACGTGGGTATCCCTACCAGGACGGGAGGTGTCCCCTGTTTAGTGCCAGCTATCCGCAATGAACGTTTACCCAAGGACTTCAAAGGCCCTAGGAAGGTGCCCAACTACACGGCTGACTTACAACCCGCAGCCTGGATCGAGAGTTATGAGATGGCCATGGAACTACTGGAGGTCAGTGAGGCGGCAATGGCCAAGTACTTCACCATGATGTTGGATGGGACTGCCCGCACTTGGTTAAAAGGGCTACCACCGAATTCCATCGGGTCTTGGGCTGAGCTGAAAGCCCGGTTCATCCAAAACTTCAAAGATACCTGTAGGCAGTCTATGTCAATTGTGGATTTGACTAACTGTAAGCAGCAGGAGGGTGAGTCTACGACACATTGGGTTCGCCGGGTTAAGGAGATCATACACTCGTCAGACAAGATGGATGCCGGCTCAGCAGTTTTAATGCTGGAACAGAATTGTCGTTTTGTGCCCCTGAAGATGAAACTCGGGCGGCTTAAGCGCGACTGCAGTGATATGGGTACACTAATGGCAGCTCTTGTCAAGTACGCCGATTCTGATGGTACCAAGGATCCCCCTTCAGATGATGAAAGGGCAGGGAAGGGAAAGAAGAATGGCAATGGCAAGGGTCCTCAGCATAACCCGGGGAACCAAGGAGGAGGCAAGCGCAAGGCTGATGGCAGCCTAGAGTTTTTAGCCAACGCCAGCGCACAAGGTAATAACCAGCGACGCAAGGGGAGGCCCCCTCCCCGAGGCGGCGGGTCAGGACCGACACTGGAGCAGCTGTTGAATGAGCCTTGTCCAAGGCATGGCTCTAGAGAGAAGCCAGCGACTCATCTATGGAAGGATTGTGCAATCATGAAGGCCTTTAAGAACTACAATGGCTCGGGCAGCGGCTCAGGTGCCGGCGGCTTTCATGGCCCGGGCGGCGGCTCAAATCCTGGTCCTCAGAACGGTCAAGTGGGTTTTCATCAACAGTCCGGCCAGGGTCATCAACAGCAGCAGGGGGGTAATCAGACCAATCCAAAGCAGCTTAGCGGTGGACAATATCATGTGTTTACCACCAGTCTGTGTAAGCGAGATCAGAAGCTTCATAAGAGGGCTGTGAATGCTGTTGAGCCGGCGGTTCCACGCTACTTGCAGTGGTCTGAGCAGCCTATAGTGTGGAGTAGGGAGGATCACCCTCCACGGGTGGATAATCTGGGTCACTTGGCCCTAGTGGTGGCTCCTCAGGTGGGAGGATATAGGTTCACTAAGGTGCTCATGGATGGAGGCAGCAGCATCAACATCCTCTATTATGAGACTTTCCGTCGTATGGGGTTGATTGATAAAAACCTCAGCCAGTCCAACACTATTTTCCACGGTGTGGTACCTGGTAAGTCGGCTTATCCAGTCGGCAAGATTGAATTGGAAGTGGCCTTTGGAGATGAGAACAACTACAGGGTGGAGAAATTGACCTTTGAGGTGGTCAAGATAAGAAGCCCATACCATGCTATATTCGGACGGCCGGCTTACGCCAAGTTCATGGCGCGGCCGTGTTATGTGTACTTACAGCTCAAGATGCCAGGTCACAATGGGACCATTACGGTTCACGGCAGCCGGAAGGTGGCCTTGGAATGTGAGGAAGGCGATGCAGCTTATGCAGAATCTGTTTGTGCAACAGGGGAGTTGAAGTTTTACAAAGACAATGTTGACCCAACAGATATGACCTCTCTGAAAAAGCCGACTACGGAAAATGAGCCGGCGATGAAATTTAAGTCGGCTGATGAAACTAAACTTGTTGATTTTGTTCTAGGAGATTCATGTCAGCAGTTTAGCATCAGTGCAAATCTGGATCCAAAATAGGAAGGCGCGCTCATCGAGTTCATCCGTGAGAATAGGGGCATCTTCGCGTGGAAACCTTCTGACATGCCAGGTGTACCTAGGGAACTCGCTGAGCACACTCTCAATGTTGATCCGAAATTTAAGCCGGTCAGGCAGTTCCTTCGGCGGTTTAATGAAGAGAGGCGGAAAGCTATTGGTGAAGAGGTGGCCCGGCTCTTGGCGGCCGGGTTTATTGTTGAAGTCTTTCACCCAGAGTGGTTAGCTAACCCGGTGCTCGTACTCAAGAAGAACGGCACTTGGCGGATGTGTGTAGACTACACGGACTTGAACAAAGCGTGTCCGGTTGATCCTTTTGCCCTTCCCCGTATTGATCAAATTATTGATGCTACGGCCGGTTGTCCGCGTTTAAGTTTCCTGGACGCTTATTCCGAATATCATCAGATTAAGATGGCAGTTAAGGACCAGGAGAAGACAACGTTCATCACTCCCTTTGGAGCCTTTTGCTATGTGTCCATGCCCTTTGGACTCAAGTGTGCACATGCGACTTATCAGCGTTGCGTGCAAAACTGCCTTCATAAACAGATTGGGCGCAATGTTCATGCTTATGTAGATGATATTGTGGTTAAGTCCATAAAGGAGGAAACCCTGATAGATGATTTGAGAGAAACCTTTGATAATCTTCGGGTCCACAAGATGATGCTTAACCCGGCCAAATGTGTCTTTGGTGTTCCTGCAGGCAAACTCTTGGGTTTTTTGGTTTCTGACAGAGGCATTGAAGCTAACCCAGAGAAGATCAAGGCCATCACCTCCCTGGCTAAGCCGGCGTGTATAAATGATGTTCAGCGCTTGGCGGGTCGCATCGCTGCTTTAAGCCGGTTTATAAGCCGTTTGGGTGAGAAGGCCATGCCATTATACCAGTTGATGAAGAAAACTGATAGCTTTGTCTGGAATGATGAGGCTAATACTGCCTTTGAGGATTTGAAGAAACAGCTGGCAGAGCCTCCAGTCCTTGCTGCTCCGGTTGATAAGGAGCCCTTATTATTATTTGTGGCGGCGAACACACGAGCCGTCAGTGTGGCTATGGTGGTGGAGCGCAAGGAGGAGGGTAAGGAGCATCCGGTTCAGCGGCCGGTTTATTATGTCAGTGAAGTGCTCATTGAGTCCAAGCAGCGGTATCCGCATTGGCAGAAGCTTGTGTATGGTGTGTTCATGGCGAGCCGGAAACTTAAGCATTATTTTCAGGGTCATCCCGTCACTGTGGTCAGTTCTGCCCCTCTTGGTGATATCATTCAAAATAGAGAGGCCACAGGGAGAGTGGCTAAGTGGGCTATAGAGCTTGGACCTCATGGTCTCAAGTACGTGCCACGCACTGCTGTTAAATCTCAGGCCCTGGTGGATTTCATCAATGACTGGACAGAGTCACAAGTGCCCGAGCAAAAGCCGGATAACACATATTGGACTATTCACTTTGATGGGTCCAGGCAGTTGGAGGGCTCGGGGGCTGGAGTCGTGTTGGCTTCCCCTAAAGGTGACAAATTCCATTATGTGCTACAGCTGTTGTTTCCTTGCACTAACAACGCGGCTGAGTACGAGGCCTTGCTCCATGGTCTTCGGCTGGCTAAAGAGATGAGCTTAAGCCGGGTAAGGTGCTTCGGCGACTCAGACTTGGTGGCTCAACAAGTATCAGGAAAGTGGGATTCCAAGGACCCTCTCATGGCGGCTTATCGCCGCGAAGTTGATGCCATTGCTGGGCACTTTCAGGGATACCAAGTGGAACACATCGATCGCAGGAAGAATGAGGCGGCTGATGCTTTAAGCCGGTTGGGCTCTCAGCGAAAACCGGTGCCGCCCAACACTTTCCTGGACGTCCTGTATAGCCCTTCTGTTAAGTTGCCTACAGAGGAAGACTTGGTTGTCCCTGACCCGGAGGCACGACTGGTGGCGGCGCTCCATATCATACCGGACTGGATAATGCCCTATCTGGCTTACATGACCCGGGGCGAGTTGCCCGAGGACGAAACTTTGGCCAGGCAAATAACCCGGCGGGCTAAGTCAATGATTGTTATCAATGGTGAGTTGCATCACCGCAGTGTTACGGGAGCGTTTCAGCGTTGTGTTTCCCCTGAGGAAGGTCAAGAGATCTTGCGAGAGATCCATGAAGGGGATTGTGGCCATCACGCCAGCTCAAAGTCTCTTGTGGCCAAGGCTTTTCGTCATGGTTTTTATTGGTTGACAGCTCATGCTGATGCAGAGGACTTGGTCAGTAAGTGTGATGGTTGCCAGAGGTTCTCGCGACGGGCTCATGTACCGGCTCAAGAGCTGAGGATGATCCCAATTACTTGGCCCTTTGCGGTCTGGGGACTTGATATGGTTGGGCCTTTCAAAAGGTCCAAGGATAAGAAGACCCACCTTTTGGTAGCAGTTGACAAGTTTACCAAGTGGGTTGAAGCGGAGCCAGTTAGCAAGTGCGATGCAGCCACGGCGGTTCAGTTTATGAAAAAGGTGATCTTTCGCTTTGGTTTTCCGCACAGCATTATCACTGACAATGGCATCAACCTCTCCAAAGGCGCCATGGAAGAGTTCTATCAACGAGAGCATATCCGACTTGATGTTTCCTCAGTGGCTCATCCTCAATCCAATGGTCAAGCTGAGAGAGCTAATCAGGAGATTCTGAAGGGCATCAAGCCCCGGCTTTTGGTCCCTTTGCAACGGACGCCGGGTTGTTGGGTGGAGGAGTTGCCCTCCGTGTTATGGAGCATCAACACTACTCCTAACAGGTCTACAGGTTTTACACCTTTCTTCATGGTTTATGGGGCAGAAGCAGTCCTCCCCAGTGACATCCGTCATGACTCACCTCAAGTGGCGGCTTACGTTGAGGCGGATAATGAACAGGCGCGCCAAGATGCTCTTGACTTGTTGGACGAACAGCGTGATGTGGCAGCAGCCCGTTCAGCGATTTACCAACAAGACCTGCGCCGTTATCATAGCCGCCGGGTTAAATCCCGGGTCTTCCAGGAAGGGGATCTCGTGCTCCGGCTCATCCAAGATCAAACTGATGCGCACAAGCTATCCCCGCCTTGGGAAGGGCCCTTTGTGGTCAGCAAGAACTTGCACAACGGGTCGTATTACCTCATTGACATTCGGGAGCACAAAGATTCACGTAAGTCAGAGGAAGAGACCCGTCGGCCGTGGAACATAGCTCAGCTTCGGCCTTACTACACTTGAGCCACCGGCTCTCATAAATGTACATATTTCTCTCAGCCATGTATATATTATGATAAGCAATAAAGCAGGACCTCTGTCCTTTTTCTCCTCCAAATGTGCACGTGTTTGTTTTCTTTGCAAGATTAACATGGTAACTTGAAGGAGGATCCGGCTTATGATCGTATTCGAATCTAGCCGCAGGTAATAAGGTCACTTGGGGGCTTCCTGTTCAAACATGGGTCGTATTCGAACCAAAGAGAACATAGCTGTCGATACCCATTTGATTGGCAAAGTGCCGAGCTCATTGGGAGGTTTTCTCTGATCATATTTGAATCATAGTTTAACCCCTTTGAGAACCGACGTGGATCGTATTCGAATCAGCATCGTTAAACAATTCTTAAAATCACTTGGGGGCTTCCTGTTCAAACATGGGTCGTATTCGAACCAAAGAGAACATAGCTGTCGGTACCCTCTTGATTGGCATTGCCACACCCACTGGGGGCTATATGATCGTATCCGAATCTTAGCTTAACCCCTTTGGGCCGGGTCTCTGGTTGTATTCGAACCGGAAGCCCCTAAGTTCTTCTGCTTCATTGAAGAGTTCTTCTGATCATTTCAAAATGTGCATGGCCGGGTCTCGCTTGGCCGGTTTAAATTTTGATTTTCAGTGTTAGTTGAACACAATGGGTGTCATTAAGACAGGTACACCGGAGTTGAGGTACCAACCTTATTACCCGGGTTATCTAAACCGGAAATATGCTTGCAGGCCGCTAAGTGTGTTATCACGGCTATATTAAGGACATGATTAAGGATCAATCTTTTTTGATTCATATCCGGGTTATATATCTAAAACCTATGATTCTCAGCGCGGTAAGCCGCCTAGAGACTTGCGATTTGCCTTTTTATGCAGGATAGTTCAAGGCAATTATTTGAGACTAAGGAGAATGAATGACCCGGAGAAATATCAAGAGACAACTTCAATAGACTTCAGCATTCAGTACGTGCATGATGGCACGGCAAAGATAAAGTGTTGCACCTACTCTATTACAAGACTCATCGAGTCCAAAAGGGTGGAGCATTGTTTGGTAAGCCGGCTGCAGAAGTTAAGACGCTTGCTGGGTGGAAGTCTCCAGCTCATCTCTTTCTTCTCCTCCGGCTGTTCCCAAGGTCTGGAAGGTCGACGACTTCCAGTCGATGCCGCTCAGCGCTTTGAATTGGGCTTCCTCGTCAATTAACCCGGCCGGGTCAATCTCTGGGGCGAAGGTGTGCTGACGAGCCGGCGGGATTAAACTCAGGGCTTCATAGCGAGGGGTCGGGATCCTCTGATTTTCCGCATTATAACCCGGCTGGTACTTGGTCAGATCCGTATCGTTTCCAATAAGAGTTGCCACCGGGCGCACGATCTTCACGCAGGCGGCAAAGTCTTTTTGGTCGAAATTCGTGCCGTCTTCCTTCAGACTTGGATAGCCGAGGGCGATGTCTGCCGGGTCTAACTCCGGCAAGAAAGCCTTGGCCCGGCTCAGCGCGGCGATCGCTCCGGATCTTGCAGAGGCCCGTCGCAGTTCTTGGATACGTTGAGGCAGAACGGCGAGCCGGCGAAGAACCTCCACCAGGTGAGTCGGCACCTCGTTGGATAAGGCCACCACGGCTAAGGCACGCTGTGACCCGGTGTAGAGTTGCTCCACCAGGGTGTACACGGCCTTTAGCTTGATTACCACACTCTGGTTGAGGTTGGCACTTCTGGAACCTGTTTCATAGAACAGGATAAGCCGCCGACAAGGGTGAGTTATGAGGCATCAAAATTTTAAACTGGATGAAAGCCGGCGGATGACTTACCGAAGATTGCAGCAACCATTTGAGACACTTGGCGCTTTAGGCCGGAGAGCTCGGCGGTCTTCTCGGAGAGAGCCTTCTCCGCCTGTTCATCCCGATTCACCAATGCGGCCTTTTCTTCGGCCCACGCCTTCCGCTCAGCGTCAAACTCCGTCTTCAGCTTCTCTTGCGCGGCGATGCTGGACACGAACTTGGCATTTGCCTTCCAGGTCTCCATCTCTTGCATCTTCAGCCGGTTCTTGAGATGAGCGAGGTCAGCCTCAAGCTTCTTGCCGGCAGCCTGTATAAATGTCCGGGTTATGGCATGAACAGTTACTATACAAATTTAAAGTCCCAAGTGTTTTCCAAGCAAAGACACTTGGTACTTGGGGGCTAATGCATGCTCAGCTTTTCTATTTACCAATTTCCGGTTCATGCGAGTAAGCCGGAAGATAAGTCCCAAGTGTTTTCCAAGCAAAGACACTTGGCACTTGGGGGCTAATGTGCATCGACTGTTCCTATCTACAAATTACCGGTTCATGGAAGCAAGTCGGAATCTAAGTCTACAACATATTCAATCATAAGTCGTCGACTTGGGGGCTAGCATGGTAAAGGTAACTATGCAGTAAGTAAGAGGACAGAAGGATAATACCTCAGATTTCTGCTGGATCTGGGTCACCATGGCAACCTCTGCGTCCCGGCTCTTGTGCACTTGGCTGACATAGCCGGAGACGAGCTCTCCGATGCTCAGGTTGGCATAGTCAGTTAGATCCAGACTGACCCGGCGGGGCTGCAGTAATTCCCTCTTGGCAGAGCACTTGGCCAGTGCCGTAGGCCTCCCCGGCTCAACAAATTCCGTCCGGGTGATTTCCACGTCCGGGTCATTTGCTGGCTGAGCCGAGCCGGAGGCCTCCGGGTCAGCAGAAGCTTCTACAGGTGCCTTGTCGATTGGAGCGGTGGCTTCCGGGGCGGAGGCAGCTGGCGGTTCTTGAACCGCCACCTCCGGTTCAGGCAAATCCGGCTCTCCGGCCGACTTGGTTTTCTTCGCCCTCTTGGTGAGCTTTGCCTGGGCACTGAAAGACAACAAAGGTTAGTACAAAAAGTATGAGTAAAGATCAGAACAACATGAGATGATTATCATTACCCGGGCACGGTCTTGAAAGCCGGCAGATTCGACTGCATAGAATCGCCGGAAGAAGGGGAAGTATCCTGATAATTTGAGTCAGAAGAATTAAGCGGTTGGCGTATAACACCCGCAAAAGGATGAAAAGGGTACAATTTTGCGATCACCTCGGTCCGGCGTTTCCTTGATGCATCAGGTAACCCGAGGGAGAGGTCAGTGTCCTTGTTGGTCCGGGTATGCCACCGGCTCTCATGAACCTGTCGCTTCAAAATAAATTGAGGATCTTGGTAAGCTAAAGGATGGGAAAAGCTTACTTTCCGGGTTACTCTTCGGGTTTTCAGCCTTGGCAAGGGCTCCGAGTCGGAGGAAAGTATTGTTACCTCTTCAACCACCGGGTTACTGGCTCCGGTGTTCTCCTGTTGATAAACAACATTGATAAGGCGGACAGAAATAAACAACAAGTATAACAAGAGCTTACAGGTTTAGGAATTACCTCAGACTCGGAGCTGTCACTTAGCTGCAACAGCTCCGAAGCAGTGGGCCTACTTCCCTTCTTACGGGGAGCGGCTTTCTTGGCGGCTTTCTTCGCCTTTCTGGTCTTCTTGGCCGCGTCATGGTCATACTTGACCCGCCAGAACTTGTCGTCAGCCTGAAAAATACAATGATGATTTCTTAAAGATTCAGATGAAGGTTATCTGTGGACAAAGATAAAATGTTTAAATCAGTGGCTTACCGCTGGGGCTGGGTTGGTCTTGCAGAAGGGGGCTAACCCGGTCCTCCCGCAGTCTACCAGGCTCTCGTTCAAGAGAGCCTTGGTCATCTCCTCTGCAACATCTTCCGGAAGATCGTTGCAGCTGTGTCGTGGAATTGTCACGGCAGATGTCCTCGAGCTAGGACTTGGTCGTGGAGCCATCGCAACTAGGAAGCTTGAAGGGGTTAATGCGGGACAAGGAACACGAGGGTTTATACTGGTTCGGCCCCTTACGGTGAAGGTAAAAGCCTAAGTCCAGTTTGAGGTGGTATTGATTAGGGTTACGATCACCAGGGAGTTAAACAGCTATGCCCGGCTCTCGATGAGATTGTTGTCGCCCCTAAACCGCTGCCGGGTCGTCCCTTTATATAAGGCGGCTGACGCCCTGCAGCTCTCAGAGTCCCGGCCGGCTCATAACAGTGTCCAACTCGGACTCTCAACTATTCTTGCCTTACACTACAAGTTCTATCATAACAATGATTGTAATTACGGGCCTTAAGCCGTATCCGGGTCATAGCCCATCTCTGGCCCATCGTCTTCAAGCTTGGCTCCGGGCTTCTGGCAACGACCATATGAGTAACCCGGCCCCTCCTGGCGGGTGACTCTAAGGTCTATATCCTCAACATTAGGCCCCAAATTGATTTGAGCCGGCTCATGTCAATCTTCAACTCTGCCGACAGAAAAAAATCTCCGGCTTACCATTCATGTGAAGGCCATAACCCGGCGTGACGTCATCCTCGGGACTCCGGATAATCCGCCGTGACGTCATCTTCCATTAAGCCCGTTTTTTACTCCACCAGATCCGCAACGGATCTTTGCTTTTACTGTTATTCCGAAAATCGAGACGTCGTGGGGGGAGATAACCATGCCGTGGTCTCCTTGAATCTCGCGCCCACTTATAACCTTGCCTTATAAATAGGCCGGCCCGACGGGCTTTCAGCCACTTCCTCCCCATCTTCTTCCTCGTGCCATCGCTCCTCTGCCCGAGCTCCTCCGCCGTCGCCGCCGCGGGTCTTCTCGTCGTCACCAAGCTCAGGCCGCTGCATCACCCTGAACGGACCAGAGAAACGCAACAACCTCCGCAGCTCTCCAACTCCGGTAAGTCTTGCTTACCCTGTAAGATAGATCTACCGTAGGGTTCGTCTACGTTCTTCGTGTTCGTCGCCATTGCCACATACTTCGGTAGCTTTCTTTCTTACTACTCCTGTTGATCTTAGATCTGTATAGACTTGCTGCAGTAGTTGTTTAGTACTCATTTTACCTGCAAAACACACTTCTTTCTACTGCATAAGACCTCCTTCGAGCTCAAGAACTCCCCTGCGTCCGCATTTTAGGTCTAGAAAATTTTCTTTGGACCGACCATTTTCATCCAAAAAAGTTATGGCAATATGTGAAACCTGTTTTACCACACTTAGTAAAAACTGCAACCATTGAATCTTGGCGGCTTACAATTCCGGTTTAAAGAAACCACGCGCCGTAGAATCCTCCAACTTAAAGAAAACCATGCTTCGTAGAATCCTCCGACTTAAAGAAAACCATGCTTCGTAGAATCCTCCGGCTTAGCTGAGTATATATCATTAGTCCCCTTCATAAGCCTCCACCGTAATGTTGAACTGTAGATCTCCGGCTTATAGTTAACTCGGACATTTTCCTTTTTGTCGTAGACTGCCAACTTTCACCATGCCTCCCAAGGCTCCCATCACTTGCAACTAGATGAGGTCCAACATGACCAACGAGACCCTAGCTGATTTTGTTAAGTCAGGATATCTGCCCAAGAAAGACATCATGTCCTACCGTGCCCCTGACCCGTCAGAAGAAAGGCCACAGCCAAAGGATGGGGAGGTAGTGATTTTTCCAGATCACATGAGCCGGGGCTTTGCACCGCCCGGCTCAAAGTTTTTTAGGGACGTGCTCAATTTCTTCGACTTGTGGCCCCAAGACATAGGACCCAACTCAGTGTCCAACATCTGCAATTTCCAAGTCTTCTATGAGGTTTACCTTGGAGAAGAGCCAAGTCTGCTGCTCTTCAGAGAGCTGTTTTACTTAAACCGTCAAAATGAGTGTGCCAATGGGCCAAGTCTGGAGTTAGGTGGCATCTCCATCCAGCGGCGTAGGGACTGTCTTTTCCCTTACGCAGAGCCGCCGAGCCACCCAAAGGATTGGAACATGACTTGGTTCTACTGCCAAGATACATCCCCGGCTGACGAAAGCCCGCTGCCCGGCTTTCGCCCAACACGTCTGGAGCCGACTCACCCACTGTCGGACAAGCTGACTCAAGCGGAGCGCCAGCCTCTGCTCCCCACGATCAACAAAATCAAAGCTCTCCTGGGTAATGGTCTGAACGGAATCGACCTGGTCTGGGTCTGGATCTCATGGCGGGTGATCCCATTGAGCCGGCGCCCCGGCTTAATGTGTGAGTACAGCGGACGAAAGGATGACCCTCAGAGGCACAGCCACAATGATCTTCCAGAAGACGTTGCAGAGGAGATGACCAAGGCTCTTTTAAACGAGAGCCTGGCAGACTGCGGAAGGACCGGGTTAGCCCCCTTCTGCAAGACCAACCCAGCCCCAGCGGTAAGCCGCTGACTTTAATGTTTTATCTCCTTCTGCATATAACCTGCATCTGAACCGTTTTGAGAATTCGTCATTGTATTTTTCAGGCTGATGATAAGTTCTGGCGGGTCAAATATGACCATGAGGCGGCCAAGAAGGCCAGGAAGGCGAAGAAAGCCGCCAAGAAAGCCGCCCCTCGCAAAAAAGGAAGCAGGCCTACTACTTCGGAGCTGATGCAATTAAGCGACAGCTCCGAGTCAGAGGTAACCCCCAAGCCTTTAAATTCTTGCTGTACTTGTTATTTGTTGCTGTTTTTCCTTATCAACACTTGCTCATTGACAGGATGACACCGACGCCAGTAACCCGGTGGTTGAAGAGGTAATGTCACTTTCCTCCGACTCGGAGCCCTTGCCACAGCTGAAAGTCCAAAGGGTAACCCGGAAAGTAAGCTTTTCACATCCTTTAGCTTACCAAGACCCTCAATTTATTTTGAAGCGACAGGTTCATGAAAGCCGGCGTCACACCGGGACCAACAAGGACACCGATCTCTCTGCCGGGTTACCCGACGCAACAAGGAAGCGTCGAACTGAGGTTTTTTCTCACTTGTACCCTTTTCATCCGTTGGCAGGTGTTATCCGTCAGCCACTCAATTCTTCTGACTCCAATTATCAGGAGACCTCCCCTTCTTCGGGCGACTCTATGCAGTCAAGTCTTCCGACTTTCAAGACCGCGCCCGGGTAATGACAACCATCTTACATTATCTTTGTCTGTACTTACTCTTTGTGTGCTTAACACTTCTGTCTTTTCAGTGCCCAGGCAAAACTCATCAAAAGAGCAAAGAAGACCAGATCAGCCGGAGTGCCAGATTTGCCTGAGCCGGATGTGACGGTTCAAGAACCACCAGCTGCCTCCGCCCCCGAAGCTACCACTCCAATGGACACAGCACCTGAAGCCACTGCCCCAACTACCAAGGCAACGACCGAAGCTTCGGTTAACCCGGAGGCCTCCGGCTCAGCTCCACCAGGAGACGACCCGGACGTGGTAATCACCCGGACGGAGTTTGTTGAGCCGGGGAGACCGACCGTGTTGGCCAAGTGCTCCGCTAAGGGGGAGTTGCTGCAGCCCCACCGGGCGGATCTGAACCTCTCCAACTACAACAACCTGAGCATTGGAGAACTCATCTCTGGCTACATCAGCCAAGTACACAAGAGCCGGGACGCCGAGGTCGCCATGGTAAACCAGATCCAGCAAAAATCTGAGGTATCCTTCTGCTATCTTCTTACTTACTGCATAGTTACCTTTGTCATGCTAGCCCCCAAGTCGACGACTTATGATTTGAATATGTTGTAGACTTAGGTTCCGGCTTACTCAATTGAGCCGGCAGTATGTAGATAGATACGTTCAATTATGCATTAGCCCCCAAGTGCCAAGTGTCTTTGCTTGGAAAGTGCTTGGGACTTATATAGTAACTGCTCATGTCATAACCCGGAAATTTATACAGGCTGTGAGCAAGAAGCTAGAGGCGGACCTTGCGGATCTCAAGAGCGGGCTGAAGATGCAGGAGATGGAGACCCGGAAGGCAAACGCCAAGTTTGTATCCAGCATTGCCACGCAAGAAAAGTTAAAGACCGAGTTTGATGTTGAGAGAAAAGCCTGGGCCGAAGAGAAGGCCGCACTGGTGACCCGGGCGGAACAGGCGGAGAAGGCTCTCTCTGAGAAGACCGCCGAGCTCTCCGGCCTAAAGCGCCAGGTTTCCCAAATGGTGGCCGCCATCTTCGGTAAGTCGCCTCACCGGCTTTCATCCATGTTAGAATGTGTACATCTCATGATTCATCCTTGTCGCCGGCTTATCTGATCTTGTTAAACAGGTCCCAGAAGTGCCAACCTCAACCAGAGCGTGGTCACCAAGCTAAAGGCCGTGTACACCCTGGTGGAGCAGCTCTACACCGGGTCACAGCGCGCCTTAGCCGTGGTGGCCCTATCCAACGAGGTGCCGACTCACCTGGCAGAAGTCTTGCGCCGGCTCGCCGTTCTGCCTCAGCGGATCCAAGAGCTGCGACGGGCCTCTGCGAGAGCCGGAGCGATCGCCACGCTGAGCCGGGCCAAGGCATTCCTGCTGGAGTTAGACCCGGCGGACATCGCCCTTGGATATCCAAGTCTGAAGGAGGACGGCTCAGCTTTCGACCAGAAGGACTTGGCAGCGTGCGTGAAGGCTATATGCCCGGTGGCCACCCTTATCGGGAACGACACGGATCTGACCAAGTACCAGCCGGGTTATGATGCGGAGAATCAGAGGATTCCAACCCCTCGCTATGAAGCCCTCAACCTGATCCCTCCGGCTCGTCAGCACACCTTCGCCCCGGAGATTGACCCGACCGGGTTAATTGACGAGGAAGCCCAATTCGAAGCTCTCAGCGGCATCGACTGGAAGTCATCAACCTTCCAGGTGTTGGGATCAGCCGGAGGAGAAGACAGGAACGAGCCGGAGACTTCAACTCAGTGGGCATCGTGACTCGGCTGGCGGTTTACCAAACAATGTTCCACCCGTCTTAGACTTGATGAGTTTTTGTAATAGAATAGGTGCAACAGTTCATTTCTGCCGTGGCATCGTGCACGTATTGAATGCGAAAGTCCTTTGAAGTTGTCTCTTTGATATTTCTCCGGGTTATAACCATCCCTTTGTTTTTCTCAACCTCAAAGAGGTGCCTTTAAATAACCTGCATAGAAAGGCAAATCACAAGTCTCAAGGCAGCTTACCGCCCTGAGAATCAGGTGTTTTGGATAGATAACCCGGAATATGAATCAAAAAAGACTGGTCCTCAATTATCTCCTTAACACAGCCGTAATAATACACTTAGCGGCCTGTAAGCATTCTTCCGGTTTAGATAACCCGGGTAACAAGGTTGGTATCTTAACTCCGATTTACCTGTCGTAATGACACCCATGGCGTTCAACGAACACTGTAAACCAAAGTTAAGCCGGTAAAGTGAGACCCGGCCATACACACCTTGACATAATCAGAGTAAACTTGTGATAAAGCAGAGGAACTTTAGGGGCTTCCGGTTCGAATACGACCAGAGACCCGGCCCAAAGGGGTTAAGCCAAGATTCGGATACGATCATATAGCCCCCAGTAGGTGTGGCGATGCCAATCAAGAGGGTACCGACAGCTATGTTCTCTTTGGTTCGAATACGACCCATGTTTGAACAGGAAGCCCCCAAGTGACTTTTAGAATTGTTTAACGACGCTGATTCGAATACGATCCACGTCGGTTCTTAGAGGGGGTAAACCATGATTCAAATATGACCAAAGGTAACCTCCCAATGAGCTCGGCACTTTGCCAATCAAATGGGTATCGACAGCTATGTTCTCTTTGGTTCGAATACGACCCATGTTTGAACAGGAAGCCCCCAAGTGACTTTACTGCTTACGGCTAGATTCGAATACAATCATAAGCCGGATCCTCCTTTAAGTCATCATGTAAACAACACGTGCATATTTGGGGGAGAAAAAAGGACAGAGGTCCTGCTTTATTGCTTATCATAATATATACATGGCTGAGAGAAATATGTACACCACGAGAGCCGGTGGCTCAAGTGTAGTAAGGCCGAAGCTGAGCTATGTTCCACGGCTGACGGGTCTCTTCCTCCGACTTACGTGAATCTTTGTGCTCCCGAATGTCAATGAGGTAATATGACCCGTTGTGCAAGTTCTTGCTGACCACAAAGGGCCCTTCCCAAGGTGGGGATAACTTGTGTGCATCTGTTTGATCCTGGATGAGCCGGAGCACAAGGTCGCCTTCCTGGAAGACCCGGGATTTGACCTGGCGGCTATGATAACGGCGCAGGTCTTGTTGGTAAATCGCTGAACGGGCTGCTGCCACATCACGCTGTTCGTCCAACAAGTCAAGAGCATCTTGACGCGCCTGTTCATTATCCGTCTCAACGTAAGCCACCACGCGAGGTGAGTCGTGACGGATGTCACTAGGAAGGACTGCTTCTGCTCCATAAACCATGAAGAAAGGCGTGAAGCCTGTAGACCTGTTAGGAGTAGTGTTGATACTCCATAAGACGGAGGGCAACTCCTCCACCCAACAACCCGGCGTCCGTTGCAAAGGGACCAAAAGCCGGGGCTTGATGCCCTTCAGAATCTCCTGATTAGCTCTCTCAGCTTGACCATTGGATTGAGGATGAGCCACTGAGGAAACATCAAGTCGGATATGCTCTCGTTGACAAAACTCTTCCATGGCGCCTTTGGAAAGATTGGTGCCATTGTCAGTTATAATGCTGTGCGGAAAGCCAAAGCGGAAAATCACCTTTTTCATAAATTGAACTGCCGTGGCTGCATCGCACTTGCTAACTGGCTCAGCTTCCACCCATTTTGTGAATTTATCAACTGCCACCAAGAGGTGGGTCTTCTTATCCTTGGACCTTTTAAAAGGCCCGACCATATCAAGCCCCCAGACCGCAAAGGGCCAAGTGATTGGGATCATCCTCAACTCCTGAGCCGGCACGTGAGCCCGTCGTGAGAACCTTTGGCAACCATCACATTTACTGACCAAGTCCTCTGCATCAGCATGAGCCGTCAACCAATAAAAACCATGACGGAAAGCCTTGGCCACAAGGGATTTTGAGCCGGCATGATGGCCACAATCCCCTTCATGGATCTCACGCAGGATCTCTTGACCTTCCTCAGGGGAGACACAACGCTGAAATGCCCCTGTAACACTGCGATGATGCAACTCGCCATCGATAACGATCATTGACTTAGCCCGCCGGGTTATTTGCCTGGCCAAAGTTTCATCCTCAGGCAAGTCTCCCCGGGTTATATAAGCCAGATATGGCATTGTCCAGTCTGGTATGACATGAAGAGCCGCCACCAGTCGTGCCTACGGGTCAGGGATAGACATGTAGCCCGGATGACCCTGAAAATAATGCTTAAATTTCCGGCTTGCCATGAACACACCATATACCAGCTTCTGCCAATGCGGGTACCGTTGCTTGGACTCAATGAGCACTTCGCTGACATAATAAACCGGCCGCCGGATGTTCCTTACCCGCCTCCATGCGCTCTACCACAATAGCCACACTGACAGCTCGTGCGTTTGCCGCCACATACAGTAGCAAGGGCTCCTTATCAACCAGAGCAGCAAGGACTGGGGGCTCTGCCAGCTGCTTCTTCAAATCCTCAAAGGCGGTATTAGCTGCATCATTCCAGATAAAGTTATCAGTTTTCTTCATCAACTGATATAAGGGCATGGCCTTCTCACCCAAACGGCTTATAAAGCGGCTTAAAGCAGCAATGCGACCCGCCAAGCGCTGAACGTCATTTATACACGCCGGTTTAGCCAGGGAGGTGATGGCCTTGATCTTCTCCGGGTTAGCCTCAATGCCCCTGTCAGAAACCAAGAAGCCCAAGAGTTTGCCTGCAGGAACACCAAAGACACACTTGGCCGGGTTACGCATCATCTTATAGACCCGGAGATTATCAAAGGTTTCCCTTAGATCATCTATCAGGGTTTCCTCTTTTATGGATTTAACCACAATATCGTCCACGTAAGCGTGAACATTGCGCCCAATCTGTTTATGAAGACAGTTCTGTACACAACGCTGATAAGTCGCCTGTGCACACTTGAGCCCAAAGGGCATGGATACATAGCAGAAGGCTCCAGAGGGAGTGATGAACGCCGTCTTCTCCTGGTCCTTAACTGCCATTTTAATCTGATGATATCCGGAATAGGCATCCAGGAAACTTAAGCGCGCACAACCGGCCGTAGCATCAATAATTTGATCAATACGGGGAAGGGCAAAAGGATCAGCCGGACACGCCTTATTTAAGTCCGTGTAGTCCACACACATTCGTCAGGTGCCGTTCTTCTTGAGCATGAGCACCGGGTTGGCTAACCACTCTGGGTGGAAGACTTCAACAATAAACCCGGCCGCCAAGAGCCGGGCGACTTCTTCACCAATAGCTTTCCGCCTCTCTTCATTAAACCGCCGAAGGAACTGTCTGACCGGCTTAAATTTAGGATCAACATTGAGAGTATGCTCAGCGAGTTCTCTAGGTACACCTGGCATGTCAGAAGGTTTCCATGCGAAGATGTCCCTATTCTCACGGATGAACTCGATGAGCGCGCTTTCCTATTTTGGATCCAGATTTGCACTGATGCTAAACTGCTGAGATGAGTCACCTGGAACAAAATCAACAAGTTTAGTCTCATCAGCTGATTTAAATTTCATTGCCGGCTCTTGTTCTGTAGTTGGCTTTTTCAGAGAGGTCATATCTGTTGGGTCAATATTGTCTTTGTAAAACTTCAACTCCTCTGTAGCACACACGGATTCTGCATAAGCCGCATCGCCTTCCTCACACTCCAGAGCCACCTTCCGGCTGCCGTGAACCGTAATGGTCCCATTGTGACCCGGCATCTTGAGCTATAAATACACATAACACGGCCGTGCCATGAACTTGGCGTAAGCCGGCCGTCCAAATATAGCATGGTATGGACTTCTTATCTTGACCACCTCAAAGGTCAATTTTTCCACCCTGTAGTTGTTCTCATCACCAAAGGCCACTTCCAATTCGATCTTGCCGACTGGATAAGCCGACTTACCAGGTACTACACCATGAAAGATAGTGTTTGACTGGCTGAGGTTCTTATCAACCAACCCCATACGGCGGAAAGTCTCATAGTAGAGGATGTTGATGCTGCTGCCTCCGTCCATGAGCACCTTTGTGAACTTATATCCTCCAACTTGAGGAGCCACCACTAAGGCCAAGTGGCCCGGGTTATCCACCCGGGGAGGGTGATCCTCCCTACTCCACACTATAGGCTGCTCAGACCACCGCAAGTAGCGTGGGACCGCCGGCTCAACCGCATTCACAGCCCTCTTGTGAAGCTTCTGATCTCGCTTGCACAAACTAGTGGTAAACACATGATACTGTCCACCGCTAAGCTGCTTTGGATTGGTCTGATAACCCACTGCTGCTGTTGATGACCCTGGCCAGACTGCTGATTAAAGCCCCCTTGACCACTCTGAGGACCAGAATTTGAGCCGCCCCCCGGGCCATGAAAGCCGCCGGCGCCTGAGCCGCCGCCCGGGCCATTGTAGTTTTTAAAGGCTTTCATGATTGCACAATCCTTCCATAGATGAGTCGCTGGCTTCTCTCTAGAGCCATGCCTTGGACAAGGTTATTCAACAGCTGCTCCAGCGTCGGACCTGACCCACCGCCGCGGGGAGGGGGTCTCCCCTTGCGTCACTGGTTATTACCTTGTGAGATGGCGTTGGCTACAAACTCTAGGCTGCCATCGGCCTTGCGCTTACCTCCTCCTTGGTTCCTCGGGTTATGCTGGGGACCCTTGCCATTGCCATTCTTCTTTCCCTTCCCTGCCCTTTCATCATCTGAAGGGGGATCCTTGGTACCATCAGAATCGGCGTACTTGACAAGAGCCGCCATTAGCGTGCCCATGTCACTGCAGTCGCGCTTAAGCCGCCCGAGTTTCATCTTCAGGGGCACGAAGCGACAATTCTGTTCCAACATTAAGACTGCAGAGCCGGCGTCCATCTTATCTGATGAATGTATGATCTCCTTGACCCGGCGAACCCAATGAGTCGTGGATTCACCCTCCTGCTGCTTACAGTTAGTCAAATCCACAATTGACATAGACTGCCTACAGGTATCCTTGAAGTTTTGGATGAACCGGGCTTTCAGCTCAGCCCAAGATCCGATGGAGTTCGGCGGTAGCCCTTTCAACCAAGTGCGGGCAGTCCCATCCAACATCATGGTGAAGTACTTAGCCATGGCTGCCTCACTGACCTCCAGTAGCTCCATGGCCATCTCATAACTCTCGATCCAGGCTGCAGGCTATAAGTCAGCTGTGTAGTTAGGCACCTTCCTAGGGCCCTTGGAGTTCTTAGGTAGACGTTCATTACGGATAGCTGGCACCAAACAAGGGACACCCCCGGTCCTGGTGGGGATACCCACATCAACGGAAGTCGTCGGATAAGCCGGGGGGGGGGGTCTGGTAAGCCGTCAATTGCGGCACTTGCTCCGCCTCTTGCTGCGCTTGGTCTGCTGCGTAAAAGGCTCCATTATGAGCCGGGCCATGGCCAGGGGGCGGGTCATGGCATCGAACGTTACTTGAGCCAGTTGCGGAGACCATGTGCCGGTTGTAACTCGGGCTCTGGCCTGGACGAGGGGTCGAGTGGATCCTGTCCCGGCTATAGGAGTACGCCTCTTGCTGCGCCAGTGCTGTCTGAAGGAGTTCCCTGACCCGGCGGGTTTCAATAGCCGTTGGAGAGTCGCCGTCAACTGGTAGAGCCGCCAGCCGTGCTGCCGCAGCGACCATGTTCTCCAGCGGGTTATTATAATGACCCGGGGGTATTGGCACATACTGAGGCGGGGCAGGGTTCACCTGGGGAGGCCCCATCACTCGTGGCTGAATAAGGGGTCCAGACCCGGGCGCTATGATCCCTGGCGGGTTACTAGACCCTGCACCTGGCGTGTTGAAGAGGTTGCGTGGATCGTATACCGGAGGGAGTCGAGATTGGGCCTTTTGATGCCTCCTTCTCAGGACCTCATTGGCCGCGTTTTGATCCATCGTGAGTTGGAAGGACTGCGCCTGGATCAGCTGAGTTCGGGCATCGAGAGTCGCCCTCTCCGCAGCCAGCCTGATCCCTTCCGCTGCAAGATCCTCTTTAGCCTTCACTAGGTCCAATTTTAACTGTGCCACCTCCGCGTCATGCCGAGCTTGATCCGCCGGGTCAACCGTGGCGGTTAACAGGGCCGTCATCTTGTCCGTGAGATCCATTAGCACCTGAGCCGGCGAAGGCACCGGGGTTCCCGCTCCAGCAGCAGGGTTCTGAACAGGCTGCGCACCGGCCATAAAAACTCCAACCTGACTTGGCGGCTCAAATAGGTCCGGAATACTGTCACCATCGGAACAACCCATGAGCCTGCCATCCTGAAGTTGGTACAACGAGTTTGACTCATCGGTGGCCGACTCGCCGTCAGAGCCGGCAGCCGTCTCATCACCGGACCCAGCTGGATCAGAGGGCCCTCCATGGATGCATCCCACAAAAGCGTGCTTTAAGGCAGGCCGGGCCCGGGCGGGTCGTGCGCGCTGAGCCGTTTCGATGAGATCGGCGCAGCGACCCGGCTCAGGTCCCGGTTCACCAATCTTGCCAATGAAGACATGGATTCCGCCGAAGGGGACCCGGTACCCGTACTCAATTGAGCCGGCGTCGGGGCCCCAGTTTGCATCGTCGATGTAGAGCTTGCCGCGACGACTCTTGGTCATCCGGCCCACAGCGTATCCCTTGAGCCCTTCGAAGCTGCCCTTCAAGAACTCAAATCCACTGTGCGCTGGCCCCACGGTGGGCGCCAACTGTCGTGGAATTGTCACGGCAGATGTCCTCGAGCTAGGAATTAGTCGTGGAGCCATCGCAACTAGGAAGCTTGAAGGGGTTAATGCGGGACAAGGAACACGAGGGTTTATACTGGTTCGGCCCCTTACGGTGAAGGTAAAAGCCTACGTCCAGTTTGAGGTGGTATTGATTAGGGTTACGATCACCAGGGAGTTAAACAGCTATGCCCGGCTCTCGATGAGATTGTTGTCGCCCCTAAACCGCTGCCGGGTCGTCCCTTTATATAAGGAGGCTGACGCCCTGCAGCTCTCAGAGTCTCGGCCGGCTCATAAGAGTGTCCGGCTCGGACTCTCAACTATTCTTGCCTTACACTACAAGTTCTATCATAACAATGATTGTAATTACGGGCCTTAAGCCGTATCCGGGTCTTAGCCCATCTCTGGCCCATCGTCTTCAAGCTTGGCTCCGGGCTTCTGACAACGACCATATGAGTAACCCGGCCCCTCCTGGCGGGTGACTCTAAGGTCTATATCCTCAACAGGCTTTGTCTCTGGGGGTCATCCTTTCGTCCCGTGTACTCGCACATTAAGCCGGGGCGGCGGCTTAATGGGATCACCCGCCAGGAGATCCAGACCCGGACCAGATCGATTCCGTTGAGACCATTGCTCAAAAGAGCCTTGATCTTGTTTATGGTGGGGAGCAGAGGCTGGCGCTCCGCTTGCGTCAGTTTGTCAGACAGTGGGTGTGTTGACTCTAGACGAGAGGGGCGAAAGCCAGGCAACGGACTTTCATCAGCCGGCGACGTGTCTTGGCAGTAGAACCACGTCAGATTCCAATCTTTGGGGTGGCTTGGCGGCTCTGCGTATGGGAAAAGGCAGTCCCTTCGCCGCTGGATGGAGATGCCACCTAACTCCAGACTTGGCCCTTTGGCGCACTCATTCTGACGGTTCAAGTAAAAAAGCTCTCTGAAGAGCAGCAGACTAGGTTCTTCTCCAAGGTAAACCTCGCAGAACACTTGGAAATTGCAGATATTGGACACTGAGTTGGGTCCTATGTCGTGAGGCCACAGATCGAAGAAATTCAGAACGTCTCTAAAAAACTTTGAGCCGGGCAGTGGGAAGCCCCGGCTCATATGATCCGCAAAAATCACTACCTCCCCGTCCTTTGGCTGTGGTCTCTCTTCTGACGGGTCAGGGGCACGGTAGGACATGACGTCCTTCTTGGGCAGATATCCAGACTTGACAAAATCTGCTAGGGTCTCATTGGTGACGTTGGACCTCATCCAGTTGCAAGTGATGGAGGCTTTAGGAGCTTTGGGAGGCATGGTGAAAGTCGGCAGTCTATGATAAAAGGAAAACGTCCGGATTAATTATAAGCCGGAGGAAATCTACAGTTCAATGTCAAAGTGGCGGCTTATGAAGGGGACTAATGGTATACACCTAAGTACATCGGGTTATTTAAGCCGCCGAGGGATTGAGAGTAATTTGATCGTCTACGGCCTTATCACAGCTGAGCCGAAAATTTTTATGGCGCATGGTTTTCTTTAAGACGGAAGGTTCTACGGCGCGTGGTTTCTTTAAACCGGAAACATAAACCGCCGTGATTCAATAATTGCAGTTTTTTACTAAGTGTGGTAAAACGGGTTTCACACATTGCAGGTGCTATTTTGGATCAAAATGGTCGGGCAAAAGAAAAGTTTCTAGACCTAGAAACAGGCGCGAGGAAGTTCTTGAGCTCGAACAAGGCTCTTATGTAGTGAAAAGAGGGCTATTTGCATGTGAAATGGGTCTTAAACATCTACTGCAGTGATTCTATACAGTGCTAAGATCAAAAAAGGGCAGTAAAACCAAATCTACCAAGGGCCGCAACGAACTACGAAGAACAGAGGATGAACTACGGAACCCTAATGTGGACCAGCCCAATGGAGTATCGAGGACTTACTGGTGTAGGCGGCGACGGCGGCGGAGTTCGAGCTCGAGCAGAGGAACAGTGGTGCAAGGAGGAAGAAGCGTGGCTGAAGGCCCGTCGGGCCGGTCTATTTATAAGGGCGAGCTCATAAGTGGGCGCGAGAATCAAGAAGACCACGGCGTGGTTATCTCCCCACGAAACGCCTCGATTTTCGGGATGACAGTAAAGGTAAAGATCCGTTGCGGATCTGGCGGAGTAAAAAACGGGCTTAATGGAAGATGACGTCACGGCGGATTATCGGAGTCCAGAGGATGACGTCACGCCGGGTTATGGCCTTCACACAATTGTAAGCCGGCGATTTTCTGTCGAAAGGATTGAAGATTGACATGAGCCGGCTCAAATCAATCTGGGGCCTAATGTTGAGAATATAGACCTTAGAGTCACCCGCCAGGAGGGGCCGGGTTACTCTAATGGTCATTGCCAGATGCCCGACGCCAAGCTTAAAGACGGTGGGCCGAAGATGGGCTTAAGACCAGGATATGGCTTAAGGCCCGTAGTTACAATCATTATTATGGTAGAACTTGTAGTGTAAGGCAAGAATAGTTAAGAGTCCGAGCCGGACACTCTTATGAGCCGGCCGGGACTCTGAGAGCTGCAGGGCGTCAGCCTCCCTATATAAAGGGACGACCCGGCAGCAGTTTAGGGACAAGAACAATCTCGTCGAGAGCCAGGCATAGCAGTTAAGCTCCCTGGTCATCGAAACCCTAATCAATACCACCGCAAACTGGACGTAGGCTTTTACCTTCACCGTAAGGGGCCGAACCAGTATAAACCCTCGTGTTCCTTGTCCTGCTTAACCCCTTCAAGATTCCTAGTAGCGATGGCTCCACGACTAAGTCCTAGCTCGAGGACATCTGCCGTGACAATTCCACGACAGAGTCCAAACAGAATGAAACCTTCGGGAACGTGATTTTTGGAAGAAACGTGATCTAGAGGACTTGGAGTGGACGTCAAGCAATCAACAAGGAGGCCACGAGGCAGGGGGCGCGCCTACCCCCTGGGTGCGCCCTCCACCCTCGTGGGCCCCTCATGGCTCCACCGACCTACTTCTTCCTCCTATATATACCTACGTACCCCCAAACCATCGAGGAGCACCACGAAAACCTAATTCCGCCGCCGCAACCTTCTGTACCCGTGAGATCCCATCTTCGGGCCTTTTCCGGCGCTCCGCCGGAGGGGGCATTGATCACGGAGGGCTTCTACATCAACACCATAGCCTCTCCGATGATGTGTGAGTAGTTTACCTCAGACCTTCGGTTCAATAGTTATTAGCTAGATGGCTTCTTCTCTCTCTTTGGATCTCAATACAAAGTTCTCCTCGACTCTCTTGGAGATCTATTCGATGTAACTCTTCTTTTGCGGTGTGTTTGTCGAGATCCGATGAATTGTGGGTTTATGACAAGATTATCTATGAACAATATTTGAATCTTCTCTGAATTCTTTTATGTATAATTGGTTATATTTGCAAGTCTCTTCGAATTATCAGTTTGGTTTGGCCTACTAGATTGATCTTTCTTGCAATGGGAGAAGTGCTTAGCTTTGGGTTCAATCTTGCGGTGCTCGATCCCAGTGACAGTAGGGGAAACGACACGTATTGTATTGTTGCCATCGAGGATAAAAAGATGGGGTTTATATCATATTGCATGAGTTTATCCCTCTACAGCATGTCATCTTGCTTAAACTGGGGTCTCTAATCCCATTTGCTCCCCTAGCTTTCGTCTCTCAGTGTCAGTGTCGGCCCAGCAGAGTGCTTTCGCCGGATCAATATTTGGAATAACAATATCAGATCTATCAAATCGATTCATCATCGAGAATGCGTTACTCCGTTCTTATGAACTTAATACTCTAGATGCATGCTGGATAGTGGTCGATGTGTGGAGTAATAGTAGTAGATGCAGGCAGGAGTCGGTCTACTTGTCCCGGACGTGATGCCTATATACATGATCATACCTAGATATTCTCAGAATTATGCACTTTTCTATCAATTGCCCGACAGTAATTCGTTTACCCACCGTAATACTTATGCTATCTTGAGAGAAGCCACTGGGGAAACCTATGGCCCCGGGTCTATTTTCCATCATATTAATCTCCCGTCAACTAGCTATTTCTATCATCGTTTATTTTGCTCTCTTTACTTTTAGTCTTTATCATAAAAATACCAAAAATATTATCTTATCATCTCTATCAGATCTCACTTTTGCAAGTGGCCGTGAAGGGATTGACAACCCCTTTATCGCGTTGGTTGCAAGGTTCTTATTTGTTTGTGTAGGTACGAGGGACTTAAGCATGGCCTCCTACTGGATTGATACCTTGGTTCTCAAAAACTGAGGGAAATACTTACGCTACTTTGCTGCATCACCCTTTCCTGTTCAAGGGAAAACCAACGCAGTGCTCAAGAGGTAGCAGTAGACAAGGCCACCATACTTGAAGGCAAGCAACAACAGATTGATAGCCGCAAGCAGAAATATGGCCAGGGAAAGTACAACTCCGGAGCTCAGCAGAAGGCCCGCTATGCCCCATACTCGGGAGGACATACCCATCACACCCATGGAGGACATAATCATGGAGGACATAACCATGGAGGGAATGGGAACAATCGCAACCACGACAACAACTCCAAGTCAGGCAATGGAGGCAATGGCAACCAGCACCGTCCTGCTCCGGCTCAGAAGGATCTGAGTCATATCACCTGTTTCAAGTGCTAGAAGACATGACACTATGCCACCGATTGTCCGGAGGCCAAGCAGAGGAATGGAAACGGCAATGGCAATGGAAGCTCAGCAAAGAAGCCCAACCCTTTTCCTCGTGCTCAGGTGAATCACATTGACGTGGAGGACGTCTATGATCAGCCAGAAACTGTGGTTGGTAAGTTTTTATTCAATTCATGTCCAGTATTGGTACTCTTTGATTCTGGTGCAACACATTCATTTATATCAATGGTAGTTGTGGAAAAGTACGGGTTGCCCACTAGAACCCTTAGAAGTCCTCTTCAAGTCAGTTCCCCAGGAGGAGAGATGATGGCAGGCTTAGGCTGTCGTTCAACCCTCAGCATCGGAAACCATGATCTTCCTGCAGACCTCATAGTATTGGAATCCCAGGGATTGGACGTGATCCTAGGCATGGACTGGTTGACGAATTTTGAAGGAAACATCGACTGTGCCCGCAAGACGATTTTGCTCACCACCCCGGAGCAGAAGAGGATCAAGTATGTATCCAGACGCACACCGATGAAGAATCAGGTGAATTCCCTCACGGGAGTTGTTCAGGAGGAAGTGCCCGTAGTGCAAGATTTTCCCGATGTATTTCCGGAGGAATTACCAGGAATGCCACCGGATAGAGAAATAGAATTTTTGATTGAGTTATTGCCCGGCACAGCCCCAATATCCAAGAGACCTTATCGGATGCCCCCAAATGATTTGGAAGAGGTCAAGAAGCAGATCAAGGAATTATTGGAGAAAGGATATATTCGCCCAAGTTCGTCACCTTGGGGAGCCCAGTTCTTTTGGTAGAGAAGAAGGATGGAACCCTGAGAATGGTTGTGGATTATCGTTCATTGAACGACATGACCATCAAGAATAAGTACCCTCTGCCGATGATTAATGACTTATTTGATCAGCTAGTTGGAGCCAAAGTATTCTCCAAGATCAATCTTCGATCAGGGTATCATCAGCTGAAGATTCGTGAACAGGATATACCCAAAACAGCCTTCACCACCAGGTATGGTTTATATGAGTATACCGTCATGTCATTCGGATTGACTAATGCCCCTGCGTATTTTATGAGCATGATGAACAAGGTATTTATGGAATATCTGGACAAGTTTGTCGTGGTGTTCATCGATGACATATTGGTTTTCTCCAAGAGCGAGGAAGAGCATAAGGAACATTTGCATCTAGTTCTGGAGAAACTCAGAGAACATCAGTTATATGCCAAGTTCAGCAAATGTGAATTTTGGTTGAAGGAAGTAGGATTCCTCGGACATGTTATTTCAGGAGAAGGAATAGCAGTCGACCCCACCAAGGTTGAATCGGCCACCAACTGGCAGTCCCCCACCTCAGTCAAGGAGATCCGCCGTTTTCTCGGACTCGCGGGATATTATCGGAGATTTATTGAGAATGTATCTAAGATTGCTAAACCCATGAGTGAGCTGTTGAAGAAGGAAGCCAAGTACATTTGGACCGAGGATTGTGAAGCCAGTTTTCAGGAGCTGAAGAAATGTCTGGTTACAGCCCCAGTGCTCATTTTGCCGGACATAAACAAGGATTACCAGGTATATTGTGATGCTTCTCGTCAAGGACTCGGAGGAGTGCTCATGCAGGAAGGAAAAGTTGTATCTTATACCTCCAGACAGCTACGACCTCACGAGATGAATTATGCCACACACGATTTGGAGTTAGCAGCCGTAGTGCACGCACTCAAGACCTGGAGACATTTCCTTGTCGGAAATAGTTGTGATGTTTACACAGATCATAAGAGCTTGAAGTATATTTTCACGCAGAAGGAGTTGAAGCTCAGGCAGAGTAGATGGCTTGAATTGATCAAGGACTATGACATGAGATTGCATTATCACCCAGGGAAGGCAAATGTTGTAGCAGATGCCTTGAGCCGTAAAAGCTATGTGAACACCCTCATAGCTGGAGGATTACCTCAGGAATTAGCCGACGATCTCAGAGATCTCCGACTGGAGATAGTACCAAGAGGATTTGTCGCCACCTTGGATATTCAATCCAGTTTGACCGAAAGAATCCGAGAAGCCCAGAAGACGGATAAGGAAATTGCAGAGATAAAGGAAAAGATGAGTAACAGAAAGGCTAAAGGTTTTCGTGAGGATGAACATGGAACTTTATGGTTTGAGGATCGTATCTATGTTCCCAATGACCCAGAGGTTAGGAAGTTAATTCTTCAGGAGGCCCATGATTCACCGTACTCGATTCACCCAGGCAACACCAAGATGTATCTGGATTTGAAAGAAAGTTTCTGGTGGATAGGTATGAAGAAGGATATTGCCGAGTACGTTGTTGTATGCAATGTTTGTCAGCGAGTAAAGGCGGAACATCAGAAGCCGGCAGGGTTCCTTCAACCTCTGCCGATACCCGAGTGGAAATGGGAAAAACTTGGAATGGATTTTATCACAGGATTACTGAGGACCCGTTCAGGTTATGATTCTATCTGGGTAGTGGTTGATCGCTTGACCAAGGTAGCTCATTTCACTCCCGTGAAGACCACATATACCAGTGCTAAGTTAGCGAAGATATACATGACCAGGATCGTACATCTGCATGGAGTTCCGAGGAGTATTGTGTCAGATAGAGGAACGCAATTAACCTCAAAGTTTTGGAATCAGTTACATGAAACCTTGGGTACGAGGCTGGAGTTCAGTACAGCTTTTCATCCGCAGATAGATGGACAGACCGAGAGAGTCAACCAGATTCTGGAGGACATGTTGAGAGCCTGTGCGCTAGACTATGGGTCTAGTTGGGATGACAATTTGCCATACGCAGAGTTCTCGTACAGCAAAAATTATCAGACTAGTCTGAAGATGGCCCCTTTCGAGGCTCTATACGGAAGGAGGTGCAGAACACCATTGTTGTGGGATGGTGTTGGAGACCAAAAACTTTTCGGTCCCGATCTTATCAAAGATTCTGAAGAGAAGGTCAAGCTGATTCGAGACAGACTTAAGATAGCCCAGTCGAGACATAAGAGTTATGCCGATAGTAAACGCAAGGAAGTAACGTACAAAGCGGGAGACCGAGCATATCTCTGTGTGTCCCCACTTCGAGGAATCAAGAGGTTTGGTGTTAAAGGAACATTAGCACCCAGGCTCATTGGCCCCTATAAAATCCTCGAACGCAGTGGAGAAGTTGCATATAAGCTAGAATTGCCAGAAGGATTATCAGGAGTTCACGATGTCTTCCATGTTTCCCAGTTGAAGAAATGCCATGCTGAGATAGCTGATATTCCTTTGAGAGACACAGTGCCCCTAGAGGCCATACAGCTTGACAGTGATCTGACTTGTGAGGAGAAACCTGTTAGAATTCTCGAGACTGCGAACAGAGTTACCCGCAGCAAGATCATCAAGTTTTGCAAGGCTCTGTGGAGTCATCATTCCGAGGAGGAAGCCACCTGGGAGCGAGAAGAAGATCTCCGTCATGACCACCCGCACCTATTTGCTAGCCAACCCGAATCTCGAGGGCGAGATTCATCTTACGGTGGGTAGGTTTGTAACATCCCAAATTTTCAATTTGGAATGTTTTACAATTATTAGCTAAGCATCTATGCATTTTGTTTGAATTGAGTGGCATTTGGAAATTTCAGAGGCATTTGAATTTTATTTGACTTTGAATTCAAATTGGCAATTGAAATTTATTTCAAAAATACCTGACAAATACTTGTGCAAAAGTATGAGAGGAGCAAACATGACACTCCAAAAAAATTAGAAGAAAATATTGCCAAAAGGTTTGAATTCAAATTTGAATTTTATTTCGAATTTGCAGAAAACGTTTTTTTAGTTTCTGTTTTGCCTCTGGAAAAATGTTCACGTTGTAGGATATATTTTTCTGATTTTATTGATATATATTTCCTATATAAAAATATTATAGATTTCTCTTTTTACCTCTTGTAATGCCCATGATGCGGCTATATCTCCCACGTGTTGAGGCACGACTTAGAGTCATAACCGCATTGTGGTTTTGTCGCAAGAAGGGTCATCTTCACGCAATCCCATGTAATGAACAAGAATGGGATAACGAGAGTTGGCTTACAATCGCCACTTCACACAATACATAAATATAATTCATACATCATCCAAAATACACACATAGACCGACTACGGTCAAAATCCAAATGAAAATAAGACAACCCCAAATGCTAGATCCCTGATCGTCCCAACTGGGCTCCACTACTGATCATCAGGAAAAGACACATAGTAACGACCACGTTCCTCGTCGAACTCCCACTTGAGGTCGATCTCATCAACTGCACTGGCATCGTCGGCACCTGCAACTGTTTTGGTAGAGTCTGTGAGTCACGAGGACTCAACAATCTCACACCCGCGAGATCAAGACTATTTAAGCTTATAGGAAAGGATGGTTTAATGAGGTGGAGTTGCAGCAGGCACTAAACATATATAGTGGCTAACATACGCAAAAGAGAGCAAGAAGAGAAGCAACGGAACAGTCGTCAACTAGCAATGATCAAGAAGTGATCCTGAACTCATACTTACATCATTCATAACTCAAACCGTGTTCACTTCCCGGACTCCGCCGAGAAGAGACCATCACGGCTACACACGCAGTTGATGTATTTTAATTGGGTCAAGTGACAAGTTCTCTACAACCGGACGTTAACAAATTCCCATCTGCCTCATAACCGCGGGCACGGCTTTCGAAAGATAATACCCTGCAGGGGTGTCCCAACTTAGCCCACAATAAGCTCTCACGATCAACGAAGGATAAACCTTCTCCCGGAAAGACCCGATCAGTCTCGGAATCCCGGTTTACAAGACATTTCGACAATGGTAAAACAAGACCAGCAAAGCCGCCCGAATGTGCCGACAAATCCCGATAGGAGCTGCACATATCTTGTTCTCAGGGCACACCGGATGAGCAGTCCGTACAACTAAAACCAGACCTCAAGTTTCCCCAAGGTGGCGCTGCAAAGGGCTCTAGTTTGGACCAGAACTCAGAGGAACACTGGCCCGGGGTTTAAATAAAGATGACACTCGCGAAAACCCGGGGGAAAAAGGCTTAGGCGGCAAATGGTAAAACCAAGGTTGGGCCTTGCTGGAGGAGTTTTATTCAAGGCGAACTGTCAAGGGGGTCCCATAAATTACCCAACCGCGTAAGGAACGCAAACTCAAGGAACATAATACCGGTATGACGGAAACTAGGGCGGCAAGAGTGGAACAAAACACCAGGCATAAGGCCGAGCCTTCCACCCTTTACCAAATATATAGATGCATTAATTAAATAAGAGATATTGTGATATCCCAACATATCCATGTTCCAACATGGAACAAACTTCAACTTCACCTGCAACTAGCAACGCTATAAGAAGGGCTGAGCAAAAGCGGTAACTTAGCCAAACAACGGTTTGCTAGGAAAAGGTGGTTAGGGGCTGACATGGCAATATGGGAGGCATGATATAGCAAGTGGTAGGTAGCGCAGCATGGCAATAGAACGAACAACTAGCAAAGCAAAGATAGAAGTGATTTCGAGGGTATGGTCATCTTGCCTGCAAGGTTCTCAGAGTTGTCGAAAGCTTGATCCTCGAAAGCGTACTCAACAGGCTCCTCATTCACGAACTTGTCTCCCGGCTCTACCCAAGACAAGAACACAAGCAACGGAACCACAATCAACCACGAGAAATGCACAAGCAACATGATGCAAAACATGTATGATATGCAAGATATGGTATGCGGTGCATATGCGTGCTCCGGAAGGAAAATGATGAACAAGGCAGTAACATTGCAAACAAATCATGCCACTAGAAAGATGAGATGATTTCGGTCGAAATCGATATAAAGATCACCGGAAACGGATGCACGGTTTGCAAATGGCAAGCAAAATAAGAATGACACGAATCAGCGATTAACAGCATGATAGCACTTAAAATGCAACAAGCAACAATGCTACATCACTCCAACACAGCAACAAAGAATATGACAGTAATCTACAGGAGATGCTTGACAAAAGATGAACACTGAGCTACGGCTAGATCACAACATATCAAGCTCAAACAAGCATGGCAAAAGTGCAAAAGATAACAGGTTCACAGACTGTGGAATTACTGGACATGGCAGAAAACAGCATCAGGTAGCAATGTTCAGAGCACGAAATCAACATGCTACAGGAAGTTAACATAGCAAAACAAGGCATGGCAGTGTTCTACTAAATGCATATGACAAAAGTCCCTTACTGACCATAAGCCAAAAAGGACCAGAAGATATGATGGCAAGCATGTAAACATAGCAAGTTTCGTTAACAGGTTTCAGACTTAGCAGAAAACAGAGCATGGCAGAAAACAATAATATGAAGGCCTCTTGGTGAGCTTGATGCACTCACCACAAGGCAATGCATGACAAAACAAGCATACCTACAGCAAGATGGCATGTTTATGAAGCTATCCATGGCAAGATCAAAAGCATAGCATGTATGGATCAACTACAATAAGCTTGGCAAAATTGCATATCATGTTAAGAATCTGCCAGAAATATTTTATAGCAAAAGTAGAGCAAGATTGAGTCATGCTATGGCACTCCACGGGAAATGGAACCACAATCAACCACGGGAAATGCACAAGCACCATGATGCAAAACATGAATGATATGCGAGATGGGATATGCGATGCATATGCGTGCTCCGGAAGGAAAATGATGAACAAGGCAGTAACTTGGCAAACCAAGCATGCCACTGGAAAGATGAGATGATTTCGGTCGAAATCGATATAAAGATCACCGGAAACAGATGCACGGTTAGCAAATGGCAAGCAAAACAAGAATGACACGAATCTGCGATTAACAGCATGATAGCACTTAGAATGCAACAGGTAACAATGCTACAGCACCCCAACATAGCAACAAAGCATATGGCAGTAATCTACAGGAGATGCTTGACAAAATATGAACACTGAGCTACGGCTAGATCACACCACAGCCGGTTCAAACAAGCATGGAAAAAGTGCAAAAGATAACAGGTTCACAGACTTGGTGAAATTACTGGACATGGCTGAAACAATATCAGGTAGCAATGTTCAGAGCACGAAATCAACATGCTACAGGAACTTAACATGGCAAAACAAGGCATGGCAGTATTCTACTAAATACATATAACAAAAGTCCCTTACTGACCATAAACCAAAAAGGACCAGAAGATATGGTGGCAACCATGTATACATAGCAAGTTTCATTAACAGGTTTCAGACTTGGCAGAAAACAGAGCATGGCAGAAACAGTAATATGAAGGCATCCTGGTGAGCTTCATGCACTCACCACAAAGCAATGCATGACAAAATAAGCATACCTACAGCAAGATGGCATGTTTATGAAGCTATCCATGGCAAGAGAAAACATTGCATGTATGAAACAACTACAACAAGCTTGGCAAAATTGAATATCATGTTAACAATCTGCCAGAAATATTTTATAGCAAAAGTAGAGCAAGATTGAGTCATGCTATGTCACTCTATAAATGCAAACAAGGGCAGGAATGGATCAATTACAACAATATCTACAAAACATCTTTACTGAACATCCCCAAAATATGCATGGATCTCTCTGTAACTACATGAAATCAGAAACATCACGAGGCCTAGTTTGCATGCTTGTGCTAGTCACCACAGAGATCAAAAAAATACATGGCATACACCTCTGTAAAGATGGCATGGCATACAACAAAACACATGTAGAGCTCATGCCCATAAGATGCACGGATTAAATGTAACAAAAATAACAAATCCTCAAGTTCTGATAAGTAACAGCAGATAACAGCAACTAGCACTCTTGCACCAGAGATTTGGGCATCAAGATGAACTCAAATGAACATGGTGAAATGGAACAAAATGTAGAGCATCATGAGACGAACATTTCGATATATTACACGCACAAACGGAGCTAAATGTAGAGAGTTTCGATATATTACACGCACATATTGCAAAATTCACAGGACTTGAGAGATATTTCGGGAGAGGGAGAGTCAACCTCCCATTTGACTGGATCGAGATCTGGCCGAGGGAGCTCGTCGCCGGCGATGGGAGAGGAGAAGGAGACGGCGGCAGGCGTCGGGGAAGCTCGAGAGGAGGCCGGGGACGCGGGTCCGGCGAGGGGAGACGGCGGCGCGGGCGTCGGAGGGAGTGGAGGCCGCGGGCGGAGCGGCAGACGGCGGCGAGGTCGCCGG